>NW_027601872.1:5000-66000 GCF_053455715.1 Rhinoraja longicauda | reverse complement strand
CCACCATGGTGGGATCCCGCTGGGGGATTAAAGTACCATCGTATGCCTTGCCGAAGCATATCATTCTGGATCTTGTTCTGATTCAAGCCTTTAAGCGCTTCTCTCAACTCCCTTTCTGCTCCAACAAAATTTGTGCCATTATCAGATCTTATTGAAAGAACCTGACCTCGTCGACAAATAAATCTTCGCAGTGCGTGAATACAGGAATCTGTGTCCAGTGTACATGCCATCTCAAGATGCAGCGCTCTACCTGCCATGCAAGTGAAGATCACACCATTCCTTTTCACCAGACATCGTCCTCTCTTAATCTCAATAGGACCGAAATAATCAACTCCTACCTCAGTAAATGGAGGATTATCAGGTCGACTCCTTTCCAGAGGCAAGTCTGCCATCTTTTGTTCACCAAATCTTCCTCGCTGACGCTGGCATGCAACACAATTCTTTATAACCTTTCTTGCAGCGGAGTTACCTTTGACAATCCAATATTTCCTACGAAGTCTCGACAACATGTGATTTCTTCCTCCATGTCCGATCTGTTCATGAATATGCCGTAACAGCAATGTTGAAATATAAAAGTCCTTTGAGAGAATAATAGGATGCTTAGCTTCTTCAGGCATCGATAGTTTACTTAGGCGACCCCCTACTCTCAGAAGCCTTTTATCCAGCATCGGGTCAAGCCTGTATAAATGACTACTTCTTTTAACACCATGCTCACCAGCTTGTAATGCTGATAGCTCGTCCTTATATTCTTGTCTTTGACAAAAAGAAATAATTGCATTTTCTGCATTGAAAAGATCATCTGAACGTAAGCACTGTCCCCGGTATGATACCTTAAAAACTTGCATCTCTTCGTCCACCTTGACTTTCAACTTGTCAGGATCCGTTCCCAAACTACTCACAGCAGTCCGAATCTCCCTTCTCTTACGAGACCACTGCAAAAGCATTGTTCTTAATTTAAGAAACCAAGCCACCACAGTCTTCAATCTATTCCATGATGAAAAGGAAGTAATTAGATAGTTTGTGGAATCTAGTGGATCCTTACTAATGACATTCACTAGTCAAGTCAAGTTTATTTGTCACATACACATACACAATGTGCAGTGAAATGAAAGTGGCAATGACTGCGGATTGTGCACAAAAAAGAATTACAGTTACATAGCATATAAATAAAGTTAATAAGTTACTATAGTGTAGACAAAAATTTAGTCTCTGGAGTTATAAAAGTTCACCGTCCTGATGGCCTGTGGGAAGAAACTCCGTCTCATCCTCTCCGTTTTCACAGCATGACAGCGGAGGCGTTTGCCTGACCGTAGCATCTGGAACAGTCCGTTACTGGGGTGGCAGGGGTCCCTCATAATCTTGCTTGCTCTGGATCTGCACCTCCTGATCTATAGGTCCTGCAGGGGGACAAGTGTAGTTCGCATGGTGCATTCTGCCGAACGCACTACTCTCTGCAGGGCCATTCTGCCCTGGGCAGAGCTGTTCCCAAACCAGACTGTAATGTTGCCGGACAGGATGCTCTCTACAGCCCCAGAGTAGAAGCAATGAAGGATCCTCAGAGACACTCTGAATTTCCTCAGCTATTTAAGGTGGTAAAGGCGCTGCTTTGCCTTACCCATCAGTGCGGCAATGTACGTTGCCCCTGTCAGATCCTCTATGATGCGGACTCCCAAGTATTTAAAACTGCTCACCCTATCCACAGTAGACCCATTTATCTCCAGTGGCATGTACGTCCTTGGATGTTTAGCCCTTCTAAAGTCCACAATCAGCTCCTTCGTTTTAGTGACATTCAAGAGGAGGCTATTGTCCTGACACCAGAGTGCCAGGTCAGCCACCTCCTCCCGGTAGGCCTTCTCATCGTTGTCGGAGATCCGGCCCACCATCACAGTGTCATCAGCAAACTTGATGATGGAGTTTGAGCTGAACCTGGCCCCACAGTCATGTGTGTACAGGGAGTACAGTAGGGGGCTAAGGACGCAAACCTGGGGGGATCCTATGTTCAGACTGAGGGAGCTAGATGTTCCCCCATCCTGACCACTTGGGGCCTGGCGGTGAGAAAGTCCAGGACCCAGGCACACAGAGGGGTGCTAAGCTCTAGTTCCAGCAGCTTCTGAACCAGTCTGCTGGGGACTATTGTGTTGAATGCTGAACTAAAGTCAATGAACAGCATCCTCACATAGCCCCCCTGGCTGTCCAGATGAGAGAGAGCGGTGTGCAGAACCTGGGAGACCGCATCATCCGTGGACCTGTTTGGATGGTATGCGAACTGTAGTGGGTCCATGTTGCGAGGAAGGAGGGCGCAGATGTGCTTCTTGACTAGCCTCTCAAAGCATTTCATGACAACCGAGGTGAGGGCCACCGGTCGGTAGTCATTTAAACACGCTGGAGAGGCATTCTTTGGCACCGGTACAATGATGGATCTTTTGAAGCATGCAGGGACCACGGACTGGGCCAATGAGAGGTTGAATATTGTGGTGAGCACTGGAGCAAGCTGAGTAGCACAAGACTTTAGCACTCGCCCAGATATACCATCTGGGCCTCCAGCTTTCCTCGTGTTCACATGCGTCAGAGCCCACCTCACATCATGCTCGGACACCGAGAATGTGTGCACATCCCCGGCGGTGGATCCCCCTCCAGCCTTGCTATCCAGCGCCCCTTCGGTGCTGTTTTTAGACGGCGAGCTGGGGTTGTTACCCGTCTCAAACCGTGCATAAAAAGAGTTCAGGTCATCAGCTAAGGAGGAGCCGGCACTTCCGGTTGAGGGGGTGCTGGACCTGTAGCTAGTTATTGTCCGTAGCCCCTGCCAAAGACGCCTGGTGTCCTGCTGCTCCATCTGTGACTCCATCCTGTCCCGGTACCTCCTTTTTGCATCCTTCACTGCCTTTCGCAGTCGGTAGGACTCACACTTGTAGTCGTCCATGTTGCCGGATGCCAGGCCAGAGTTGTAAGCAGTGGTGCGAGCATTCAAGGCCATGCGAATAGACCTGTCCACCCAGGGTTTTTGGTTAGGGAAGATACTGACCCTTACCGTGGGGATGATGGTATCGGCTATTGTGGCAATGAAGTCCGTAACCGCTTCCGTAAACTCACTGACGTCTCTGGAACTTGCTTGGAACATGTTCCAGTCGACATCGCTCAGTGCATCTTGCAGCATGGCCTCTGAATGGTCAGCCCACCGCTTTACGTCCCTTGTCACTGTCGCTTCCTGGACTATCTGTTGTTTATACTCCGGCAGCAGGAAAATGGCAGCGTGGTCAGACTTTCCAAAAGGGGGGAGAGAAACGGGCTTGTAGCCTTTCCTGAACGGCGTGTAGCAGTGGTCCAAAGTTCTATCCCCACCTGGTGACACACGTGATGTGTTGGTAGAAGTTGGGCATGACCTTTTTGAGATTTGCCCTATTGAAATCTCCAGCCACCAGCACAGCCGCATCAGGGTTCTTGTTTTGGTGTCGACACAACACATCGTGTAGGGTCGACAGTGCCACGTCGGTGTCCGAATGCGGTGGGATACAGACGGCTGTGATGATCACCGAGCTGAACTCCCGGGGAAGGTAGAATGGTCGGCATGAGATAGTTAGATGTTCCAGGTCCAGCGAGCAGGAACGAGAAAGCGTCTTAATATTTTCAGGATTGCACCAGTTATTATTGGTCAAGAAGCAGACTCCTCCGCCCGTAGATTTCCCAGATTCTTCCGTTCTATCCGCCCGGAAAACAGTGAAGGACTCGGATGGGCAGATCACCTGGTCTGGCACCAGCGGGGTCAGCCATGTCTCAGTCAGACAAAGGATGTTGCAGTTCCTTATGTCCCTCTGGAATCTGATCCTTGCCCTCAGGTCATCCATCTTGTTCTCCAGGGACTGGACGTTGGCCACAAGTATGCTGGGCAGAGGTGGACGTAAGGCTTGGGCTCTCAGCCTGTTCCCAATCCCCCCTCGCTTCCCTCGGTGTTTTTTCCGACTTTCCCACGGACCTGCGCTCCCACTGCTGCTGCCGCGGTGCGCTCCTTTGATGATCTCTATCGGCCACGTTGATATATCGGTGAGTAGTATACTGTTTAATAGTGCTCCGGTAGCGCTCGAGTTTAATTTTACGAGCGTTTCCCGGTCGTACATTGGTTTACTGCTAAGTGCTAGCACACTCTAGCACTTAGGGATAATTTTAAAATAAACATACCAGTTTAAAACGCACAGTTTTATTTGTATAGCACATTTAAAAACAACCCACGTTGACCAAAGTGCTGTACATCAGTTCAGGTACTAAGAATGAACATACAATGGCACACAAACATAACAGCACATACATAAACAGTTCACAGCGCCCCCTCAGAGGGCCTCAAACGCTAGGGTGTAGAAATAGGTTTTGAGCCTGGACTTAAAGGAGTCGATGGAGGGGGGGGGGGGGGGGGCTGTTCTGATGGGGAGAGGGATGCTGTTCCACAGTCTAGGAGCTGCAACCACAAAAGCGCGGTCACCCCTGAGCTTAAGCCTAGACCGCGGGATAGTCAGTAGCCCCAAGTCGGCCGACCTGAGGGACCTGGAGATAGAGTGGTGGGTTGGAAGGGCTTTGTATGTGAATAGGAGGAGCTTGAAGTTGATTCTGTACCGTACTGGGAGCCAATGGAGAGAGGCCAGAATCGGGGTGATGTGGTCCCTTTTTGCGGGCACCCGTCAGGAGTCTCGCTGCAGCGTTTTGGACCAATTGCAGGCGGGACAGGGATGATTGACTGATCCCAGTGTATAGGGAGTTGCAGTAGTCTAGGCGGGAGGAAATGAATGCGTGGATGATTTTCTTCACTAACCGATAGCACCTGGTTAAAGAAATCAGCGATGCTGGGTTTGTTTTGTGGGCTAGGCAGGGTGGGAGGTGCTGCTGGGTGCTTGCCCCAGACTGAAATTACCTGCACCTTGTTGCAGTAAACCTGTGTCTACGATGCCAATAACTCAACCCGTTAAATCACTGGGGAGCTGTAAGAAACAGACCATCAGATGAGTATAGGAGCAAAGAGGTCCTTCTGCAGTTGTACAGGGCCCTATTGAGACCGCACCTGGAGTACTGTGTGCAGTTTTGGTCTCAAAATTTGAGGAAGGATATTCTTGCTATTGAGGGCGTGCAGCGTAGGTTTACTAGGTTAATTCCCGGAATGGCGGGACTATCATATGTTGAAAGACTGGAGCGACTAGGCTTGCATACACTGGAATTTAGAAGGATGAGAGGAGATCTTATCGAAACGTATAAGATTATTAAGGGGTTGGACACATTAGAGGCAGGAAACATGTTCCCAATATTGGGGGAGTCCAGAACAAGGGGCCACAATTTATGAATAAGGGGTAGGCCATTTAGAACTGGAAAGAGGAAAAACTTTTTCAGTCAGAGAGTTGTGAATCTGTGGAATTCTCTGCCTCAGAAGGCAGTGGAGGCCAATTCTCTGAATGCATTCAAGAGAGAGCTGGATAGAGCTCTTAAGGATAGCGGAGTCAGGGGGTATGGGGAGAAGGCAGGAATGGGGTACTGATTGAGAATGATCAGCCATTATCATATTGAATGGCGGTGCGGGCTCGAAGGGCCGAATGGCCTCCTCCTGCACCTATTGTCTATTGCCTATCACTTTCTCCCACTATCGCTTAAAAAGACAGCAAGTACCAAGTCACAGTGGCGTAGGAAAATAACTGCAGATGCTGGTACAATTCGAAGGTATCACAAAATGCTGGAGTAACTCAGCAGGTCAGGCAGCATCTAGGAGAGAGGGAATGGGTGACGTTTCGGGTCGAGATTCCCCACAAAGTTGGATAACGAGCTTATTGTCCGGCACATCGACGGAGAAAGCGCACGCACAAAGAAGTATCGACTTGCAATCATTCTCTGTAACATGGGGTGCACTTTGTGTTTGAGGAGTTCACTATTTGCACCCTTTGATAGTAAATAAAACTGAAATCTTGCAGGTTAAGCGCAGGGACATTGACACAATTGTCTTTGTTTGTAGCCACACACTGTGTTACATGTCTATGTTTTTCCTCTATCTGGGGAATATTTGAAGCTCAATAACATTATTCTTAATTTAAGCATCATGTTTGATTCTTACGTAAACTCCTGGCCACACCTATTGCATCGGTTTTGTAGGGTAATCTGATGGGGACTCTGCTACACCTCAGCTGTTGAACATCTCCAAGTTTGCGGATGACACGAAGCTGGGGGGCAGTGTTAGCTGTGAGGAGGATGCTAGGATGATGGGCGGCATGGTAGCACAGCGGTAGAGTTGCTGCTTTACAGCGAATGCAGCGCCGGAGACTCAGGTTCGATCCTGACTACGGGTGCTGTACTGTAAGGAGTTTGTACGTTCTCCCCGTGACCCTGCGTGGGTTTTCTCCGAGACCTTCGGTTTCCTCCCACACTCCAAAGACGTACAGGTTTGTAGGTTAATTGACTGGGTAAATGTAAAAATTGTCCCTAGTGTGTGTAGGATAGTGTTAATGTGCGGGGATCGCTGGGCGGCGCGGACTTGGTGGGCCGAAAAAAGGCCTGTTTCCGCGCTGTATCTGAAATATGAAAAGAAAAAAAAATGAAATAAAATAAGGAGGCTGCAACGTGACTTGGTTAGGTGAGTGGGCAAATGCATGGCAGATGCAGTATAATGTGGATAAATGTGAGGTTATCCACTTGGGTGGCAAGAACAGGAAAGCATACTATTATCTGAATGGTGGCCGATTAGGAGAAGGGGAGATGCTGTAAGGGCGAACATTCAGCATGTAGCCATGTGGGTTTTATTGCAGGGGTGTAAAAAGGGTGTAAAAGCTCCAGCTCGGATTATTCTTGGGGCATCCTGTTGTCAGCATGAAAGCGCGGTTTATGGCTGATCGTATCCTCTGATATCAGCAACTGGCCTCAAAGCTTTGAAGTGTTAAGAAGAACATCTTGCCATATGGACTGCCCTTTGTTCCCAAGAAAGAAGAGGTCACGATGGACACAACGGACACGGAGGTCCCGAAAGACACAAAGACTTATAGGACATTGTAAAACTTGCCATATAAGGTAGCAACGGAAATGTATTGGCACATGTATTACGGGTATAAAATGTGTGTAATTGTTAACATTCGGGGAGAGAGACTACACTGGCTTCCTGAGCGTTTCTAAACGCTTCGGTTTGTAGACTCTCTTCCACCTGGGTGAGTAGAATAAAGAGGTTAAACGAATTCGGTTGTCTGCCTGTTTTTTCTAATAGGCCACGGACTACAACATTTGGCGTAGTCGGCAGGATCTCTTTGGCACCGTCAACCACGAACGACTAAGAGGCAGCGGTGACTGAAACACGTCCGAAGGGGACAGAGTGCACTTCTCGACCGTTGTTCGAGACCCCGGACGTTGACGTCTTTCAGACACTGAAGTCCCTCGTTTGGGGTTGATCTCGTGTTCAACTGAGATTCACAGACGAACCGATAAGGAAAAGGACAAGGATAAGGACAAGGACAAGGATAAGGATAAGGTTCCGGATTTGGAAGGTAAGGGGCAGTCACTCTTGTTGTCATTGTCTTGGTCTGGATGAAATTGATCGTTTGGTAATATTTATTGGTAACATAATTTTAGATATTTGGCAATCAGACATATGGGACAGTCTTTGGATAAGAGTGATGGCGGTGCCCTGGTACAACACATGTGCTATTTATTTATTTATTAATTTATTTGCTTCGTTAATGAAAAGATTGGGAAACGAGACCTGGCCAGTGGGAGGTACATGGAATGTAGAGACTAACAAAGAGGATTAAAGAATGGAGAGAGGGGGTGCAGAAGCGCCATCAGGAGTCGAGGGAGCCAAGTTGGAGGGAAAATGCAAGTAGTAGAGGGAAAATGCATGTAGTAGAGGGATATCAGTGTGTGATAGGTTGGGAATACTGAAAACATGCGATATTTTCCAAGCGGAATGTAAGGTGTATGATCTAAGACCTAAGACTTGACCGTGATACCCGAGCTCGAGATGAATTTAAAACCGGTACAAAAGGGATATATCCCGCCCAACAACAACAAAAGTCAGAATCCGAACCACTGGAGTATATAGCGGCTTTACTAGGTAATCAGGTGTCCGAGGGTGACGAGGAAGCCTGGACGTGTCCGATCCCCACAGCCCCACAGGCAGAGCCACCGGCTGCGGTGGTGCCAGTCCCAGTTCTACCCTCCCCGCCAGAATATTGGGGACTACCCCCCCGATTATGAGACAGCATCAGGGAATATGGATAGGTCCCAGACAAAGGGTTAAGTTGCGCCACGAACAAGAATCCGCACGATCGGCGCTAGAGATTGAGGATACTGCCTACCCTCGCCTTTTTCAGTACACCTCATTCTGCCCAGCTTGCTGAATTATTTGCCCTCATGCAGGCCTGCCACCTTTGCGTTGACCAACGTGCTAATATTTACACCGACTCATGATATGCCTTTGGGGTTGCACATGATTTTGGTAACCTGTGGCAGCACAGGGGCTTTTTGACTGCAGCAGGCACTCCTATTAAAAATGCCCTGTTTCTCCGAAATCTACTAGCGAGTTTAACACTCCCGAAAACCTTGGCTGTCATTAAATGTAATTCGCATACATCTGTCAAGGATCCCATTTCTTTCGGGAATGCATTGGCTGACACATTGGTACGCACAGAGGCCCTGACCCCTCCCACTTTAGTTTCTTCAGCCGAACAACAGCAGTTTTCTGCAACTACCGCTATGCCCAGTGTTTCGAAACTCTGCCAGCTTCAGGGGGACGCCCCCGAGGCTGAGAGACACCAGTGGAGCCAGGATGGGTGTTCCCCTCGCGAATCTGACTCGCTTTGGGTTACTGCCTCTGGCAAAGTTTGTGTCCCTAACGCGCTTTTACCTGTTTTGTTGCATTATGTGCACTCTCTTACCTATGCTGGTAAGAAGGGAATGTTGGATGTAATAAATGCTACATGGTATCACCCCAAAATACATTGGGGTTTACAAATTGATGCTGCCTGACCTGCTGAGTTACTCCAGTATTTTGTGAAATACATTCCTTCATCAAACGTCAGTCCTGCCTGTTGAACTTAACTGGATAACACAGAGACAGGAGCCTGTCACTGTATGTCTATCTACACACAACGATGAACCACTAATGGCCTTAGTTACATCAGGCCCAGGCTTACATGACAGGCAGCAGTGTTAAACAAATCTGTTTTATTATGTACAAAAGCATTTTACAAAATCTTCACAAGCTGCACAAAAACGTGCAGAACAAACATCCACTGGATCAGTGACCAGAATTTGTATAAATTACAGGTTCCCAAAGAGCAACAACAGACAATAGTCAATAGGCGGCAGGAGGAGGCCATTCGGCCCTTCGAGCCAGCACTGCCATTCAATGTGATCATGGCTGATCATCCACAGTCAGTACCCCGTTCCTGCCTTCTCCCCAGACCCCCCCGACAGCATGGACAAAGTGTGAACTGTTCCATGTTCCACAAGGATCTCGTCGTAAACTTTGGGATCTGGGACCATGGACACATCTGGTCACATCTGCCACAGAGACGGGACAGCAGCAAACCCGTTCCCCGTCACCCAGAGACGGGGTGCTCTGTCACCCCCCGCTCCTCATCCCTGCGTGAGAGAGGGACAGGGGGGGAGAGGGAGGGGGAAAGAGGGGGGAGGGAGAGGGCAGGGGGCAGAGGGAGAGGGAGGGAGGGAGGGGGAGAGAGAGAGAATGAGTCCTGTGTTAGTGACTGGGTATCGCGGCCCATCCATCTCGTTCACTGCCGGGGCAGCGTCACCCCACAATGTTAGACGGGAGAGAGGGGACAGGGAGGGGATGGGACGAAGAGGGGGGGGAAGGGGGACAGAGAGGGAGGAGGGGGGAACAGAGAGGGGGAAGTGGGACAGAGAGGGGGGAAGGGAAGGGAGACGGAGAGGGGGGGAACGGGACAGGATGGAGAGAGGGAACCGGGAAGGGGGACAAAGAGGGAGGAGGGGAAGGGAAGGGGGACAGAGAGGGGGGAAGGGAAGGGAGACGGAGAGGGGTGGAATGGGACGGAGAGAGGGGACCGGGACGGGACAGAGAGGGGGGGGAAGGGGGACAAAGAGGGAGGAGGGGGGGACAGATAGGGGGGGAGGAGACGGAGAGAGGGGGAAGGGAGACGGAGAGGGGGGGACGGAGATGGGGGGAGGGGTGGTGAGGGGGGAGGGTCGCGGACAGTGAGGGGAGTGAGGGGGACACTCACGGCATGGTGTGGGGGTTGCTGCAGAGATACGATGCCCAGACTCCCAGTACGGCCACGGCAAAGAGGATCACGGCAAGGAGGATCACGGCGAACAGGATCGCCCAATGACTCCTGGACCCTGGAGGAGACAGAGACACACAGTGGTGAACCTGAAGCTACGTTTATAGACAATAGGTGCAGGAGGAGGCCATTCGGCCCTTCGAGCCAGCACCGCCATTCAATGTGATCATGGCTGGTCATTCTCAATCAGTACCCCGTTCCTGCCTTCTCCCCATACCCCCTGACTCCGCTATCCTTAAGAGCTCTATCTAGCTCTCTCTTGAATGCATTCAGAGAATTGGCCCTCACTGCCTTCTGAGGCAGAGAATTCCACAGATTCACAACTCTCTGACTGAAAAAGTTTTTCCTCTTCTCCGTTCTAAATGGCCGACCCCTTATTCTTAAACTGTGGCCCCTGGTTCTGGACTCCCCCAACATTGGGAACATGTTTCCTGCCTCTAACGTGTCCAACCCCTTAATAATCTTATATGTTTCGATAAGATCCCCTCTCATCCTTCTAAATTCAAGTGTATACAAGCCGAGCCGCTCCAGTCTTTCAACATATGACAGTCCCGCAATTCCGGGAATTAACCTAGTAAACCTACGCTGCACGCCCTCAATAGCAAGAATATCCTTCCTCTAATTTGGAGACCAAAACTGCACACAGTACTCCAGGTGCGGTCTCACTAGGGCCCTGTACAACTGCAGAAGGACCTCTTTGCTCCTTTACTCAACTCCTCTTGTTATGATGGCCAACATTCCATTAGCTTACTTCACTGCCTGCTGTACCTGCATGCTTCCTTTCAGTGACTGATGCACTGGGACACCCAGATCTCGTTGTACTTCCCCTTTTCCTAACTTGACACCATTTAGATAATAATCTGCCTCCAAAGTGGATAACCTCACACTTATCCACATTAAACTGCATCTGCCATGCATCCGCCCACTCACACAACCTGTCCAAGTCACCCTGCAACCTCATAGCATCCTCCTCACAGCTCACACTACCACCCAGCTTTGTATCATCTGCAAATTTGCTAATGGTACTTTTAATCCCTTCATCCAAGTCATTAATGTATGTTGTAAATAGCTGTTCTTAAAAAGTGGGATAACATTAGCTACCCTCCAATCCACAGGAACTGATCCTGAATCTATAGAACATTGGAAAATGACCACCGATACGTCCACAATTTCTAGAGCCACCTCCTTAAGTACCCTGGGTAGCAGACCATCAGGCCCTGGGGATTTATCAGCCTTCAGTCCCATCAGTCTACTCAACACCATTTCCTGCCTAATGTGAATCTCCTTCAGTTCCTCCGTCACCCTAGGATCTCTGGCCACTAGAACATCTGGGAGATTGTTTGTATCTTCCTTAGTGAAGACAGATCCAAAGTACCGGTTCAACTCGTCTGCCATTTCCTTGTTCCCCATAATAAATTCCCCTGCTTCTGACTTCAAGGAACCCACATTTGCCTTGACTATTTTTTTCCTCTTCACATACCTAAAAAAGCTTTTACTATCCTCCTTTATATTATTGGCTAGCTCACCCTCGTACCTCATCTTTTCTCCCCGTATGGCTTTTTAGTTATCTTCTGTTGATCTTTAAAAGAGCCTGGTGGGCAGGAAGGAGTCAGGATTGAACCCGGGTCTCCGGCGCTGTGTGGCAGCAACTCTACCCGCTGTGCCACCATGCCACCTTTTACAGGGATATGGTCCAGACGCGGGCAGGGGTGGGACTAGTGTAGACGGGGTATGTTGGTGGGCAGGATGGAGTCAGGATTGAACCCGGGTCTCCGGCACTGTGTGGCAGCAACTCTACCCACTGTGCCACCGCGCCGCCCTCTGGAAACGTTTACAGGGATATGGGCCAAACGCGGGCAGGTGGGACTCATGTAGACGGGGCATGTTGGTGGGCAGGAAGGAGTCAGGATTGAACCCGGGTCTCTGGCGCTGTGAGGCGGCAACTCTACCTGCTGCGCCACCATGCCACCTTTTACAGGGATATGGGCCAAACGCGGGCAGGCGGGACTCGTGTAGACGGGGCATGTTGGTGGGCAGGGAGGAGTGGGGCCGAGTGGCCTGTTCCCATGCTGCATGACTCTCCCCATCGGACAGAGACCCACTCACCTCCGGGCCGGGCGCCGCAGTGCAGCGCTGCAGGGACTGAACGGCTGCTGCAGCAATCTTCAGCGACGCAGGTGTAGGTGCAGGTGCGCTGCCCCGGGTCCGGGTCCGGCAGGTGCAGCACAGCTCCGGGGAAGGTGGCGTTCCCCACGCCGGGATCCTGCGACCGTCGCTCCCAGCGGTAGGTGACAGGGCAGCCGCTGGCGGTGGAGCAGTGCAGCGTGACATGCGATGAGTTGCGGCTGACCTCCACCGTCGGCGTGGACATCGGCTCTGCAAGGCAGCACATTGCAAAGTCCAGCTCAACCGCAGAGAGTCAAGTCCCCAGCTCACTAACGGTGGCAGCACAGGCAGGTAGGCTGGGCAAGAAGCCTTGCCTTCATTGGACAGGGCAGTGGACACAAGATGCAGGAAGCCACGATATATGGACGGGTGGATATGTATATATATATATGTGTGGGTGTGGATGGATATATATGCATATATGTGTGGATGGATGGATATATATATATATATGGATATATATATGTGTGTGTGTGTGGATGGATATATATATATATATGTGGATGCATGTATATATATGTGTGTGGATGGATATATATATACATACATGTGTGTGTGTGGATGGATATATATATATGTGTGTGTGTGTGGATGGATGGATATATATATATGTGTGGATGGATGGATATATGTGTGGATGGATATTATATATATATGTGTGGATGGATATATATATATATATATATATATGTGTGTGGATGGATATATATGGATGGATGGATGTGACAATAAAGTATAATTCATTCACGGAGAGGAAGGGTTTAGAGTGCTGTGTGCAGGCGGGTGGGACTAGGCCAGAATGCCCCACTGGGTCAGCATGGACCGTGTGGGCCGAAGGGCCAGTCTGGGTGCTGTGCAACTCTGCACGCCACTACTCACCGACCACGCGCAGCTCAAAGCGCTCCCGGTCACGGTTCCTCAGCTCCCTGCCAAAGTAGTTTGTCTGCACCTCGTAGGTCCCCTGGTCACCGAGCCCCACGGCCCGCAGCTCAATGAAGGCGTGCGGTCGGAAGCAGACCCTGGCCCTGTAGGACGGGCGGACCAGGTACGGATCCTCCGGGCTGTCGGACCTCCAGGCCAGGATTGCCAGATCGGGATCGACCCGCCCCATCGCCACCTCAAACTTCTCCTCGCTGCCGTGTAGGACGGGGAAACTCACCGTCCCACCCACGGGGACAGTGGTGACCGAGCCCACGGTGGCTACTGTCCCTGTTCTGCACAGAGCCACAGTGTGGAGACCTGCAACACAACATAGACCCGTGATGGAACGCAATCCACCCGTGATGGAACGCAACCCAGCCGTGATGGAACGCAATCCAGCCGTGATGGAACGCAATCCAGCCGTGATGGAACGCAATCCAGCCGTGATGGAACGCAATCCAACCGTGATGGAACGCAATCCAGCCGTAATGGATCGCAATCCAGCTGCGATGGAACTCAATCCAGTGGTGATGGGGGTTGACTGGACACGTTGGACTAGAGCAGACAAGGCTCGGTGCAACAAGATTGACCCCTATAGTTGTCACTCCAGTGTGGACCTCCGGCCACCGTGCTGTAGGAAGATGCAACGGAGGTTCACCCCCACATTGTATGGGACGGATACAGCACAGAAACAGGCCATTCGGCCCATCTTACCGATACTAACCAAGGTGTCCACACAAACTCATCCCATCTGCCTGCATCTGGCCCACGGGGAAAAATTATCCCCATGTTCCCCATGCTGGGGGAGTCCAGAACCAGGGGTCCCAGTTTAAGAATAAGGGGTAGACCATTTAGTACTGAGATGAGGAAAAACTTTTTCACCTCAGATAGGAATCCTCTTTAGTCAGACAGTTGTGAATCTGTGGAATTCTCTGACACAGAGGGCAGCGGAGGCCAATTCACTGGATGTTTTCAAGTGAGAGTTCAATTTAGCTCTCAGGGCTAACGGAATCCAGGAACATGGGGATAAAGCAGGAACGGGGAGACCATGCAAACGCCGCACAGACAGCGAGCGGAATCACCATCTAAACCCGGGTCCCTGGCGCTGTATGAGGCAGCAGCAACGCGCGGGCCGAGTGGCCTCTCTCTGTCTCTCTTTTTCTCTGTCTTTTTTTCTCTTTTTCTCTCTTTTTTTAATCTCTTTCTCTTTTTCTCTCTCTCTCTCTTTTTCTCTCTCTCTCTTTCCTCTCTTTTTCTCTCTCTTTCTCTCTTTCTCTCTCTCCTTTTTTCTCTTATTCTCTCTCTCGCTTTTTTTCTCTCTTTCTCTCTCTCTCTCTTTTCTCTCTTTTTCCTTTCATTTTTTCTCTCTCTTTTTTTTCTCTCTTTCTCTCTCTCTCTCTTTTCTCTCTTTTTCTCTCTCTTTTTTCTTTCATTTTTTCTCTCTCTTTTTTTTCTCTCTCTCTTTTTTTTCTCTCTCTCTTTTTCCTCTCTCTCTTTTTCCTCGCTCTCTTTTTCTCTCGCTTTTTTCTTTCTCTTTTTTCTCTCTCTTTCTCTCTCTCTCCCTCTCTCTCCCTCTCACCTCTCTCTCTCTTCTCTCTCTCCCTCTCTCTTTCTCTCCCTTTCTCTCTTTCTCTCCCTCTCTCTCTCTCTTTCTCTTCTCTCCCTCTCTCTCTCTCTCTCTCTCCCTCTCTCCGTGTACCTGCCAGAAGTCGCAGCAGAGTCTCCGCCTTCCAGATAAACCACCGCATCGCTGGAATGTCCCGGTGCCGGTCACTCTCCTCCACGGGGGCTCAGAAACCCCCCGAGTCAGGCTGGGCTGCAGGAGAGAGCGATGCATTGGTTCGGGGGGAATGCAGGTGAGGGGCGTTGGGGCGGAGAGATACAGGGGGGGAAGGGAGTTGGGGCAATGGGGAGGAGGGGAGACACAGGGGGAGAGGAGAGGGGTGGGTTGATGAGGGGAGGGGAGGAGAGAGGGGGGGAGAGTGGGGAGACACAGGAGGGTTTGGAAGACAGACACAAAATGCCGTATTAACTCAGCGGGTCAGGCAGCATCTGTGGAGAACATGGATAGGTGACGTTTCACAGAGTGCTGGAGTAACTCAGCGGGTCAGGCAGCATCTGTGGAGAGAAGGAATGGATGACGTTTAGGGTCGAGACCCGTCTTCAGACTGGTTAGGGATAAGGGAAACGAGAGATTAGCGTAGGTTTACTAGGTTAAGTCCCGGAATGGCGGGACTATCATATGTTGAAAGACTGGAGCGACGAGGCTTGTATACACTGGAATTTAGAAGGATGAGAGGAGATCTTATAGAAACGTATAAGATTATTAAGGGGTTGGACACATTAGAGGCAGGAAACATGTTCCCAACGTTGGGGGAGTCCAGAACAAGGGGCCACAGTTTAAGAATAAGGGGTACCTTTAGAACTGAGATGAGGAAAAACTTGTTCAGTCAGAGAGTTGTGAATCTGTGGAATTCTCTGCCTCAGAAGGCAGTGGGGGCCAATTCTCTGAATGCATTCAAGAGAGAGCTAGATAGAGCTCTTAAGGATAGCGGAGTCAGGGGGTATGGGGAGAAGGCAGGAACGGGGTACTGATTGAGAATGATCAGCCATGATCACATTGAATGGCGGTGCTGGCTCGAAGGGCCGAATGGCCTCCTCCTGCACCTATTGTTTATTAAAGACGGTGATGTGGAGAGATTTAGTTTTTTCTTTAGATTTAGAGATACAGCGCGGAAACAGGCCCTTCGGCCCACCAGGTCCGCGCCGCCCAGCGATCCCCGCACATTAACACTATCCTTTACACACTTGGGACAATTTTTACATTTGCCCAGCCAATTAACCTACATACCTGCACGTCTTTGGAGTGTGGGAGGAAACCGAAGATCTCGGAGAAAACCCACGCAGGTCACGGGGAGAACGTACAAACTCCGTATAGACAGCACCCGTAGTCAGGATCGAACCCGGGTCTCCGGCGCTGCATTCGCTGTAAGGCGGCAACTCTACCGCCGCGCCACCGTGACCACAATAAAGAACACTGAATGAAAGATGTGCAACAAATAGTAACGATGATAAAGGAAACAGTCCCGTTGTTAGCTGTTTGTTGGGTAAAAGCGAGAAGCTGGTGGGACTTGGGTGGGGGAGAGAGGTGCAAGAGGAGGCCATTCGGCCCCTCGAACCAGCACCGCCATTCATTGTGATCATGGCTGATCATCCACAATCAGTACCCTGTTACTGCCCTCTCCCCATACACCCTGACTCCGCTATCTTTAAGAAAGGAAGGAGGGTGGGAGGGAGAGAGATGGAGGGAGAGAGTGTGGGGTAGAGAGAGGGGGTGAGAGTGTGTAAAGGAGAGAGGGTGGGAGAGAGAGAGGGTGGGAGAGAGAGAGGGTGGGAGAGAGAGAGGGTGGGAGAGAGAGAGGGTGGGGGGGGAGAGAGGGTGGGAGAGAGTGTGTGGGGGAGAGAGAGTGTGTGGGGGAGAGAGAGTGTGTGGGGGAGAGAGAGTGTGTGGGGGAGAGAGAGTGTGTGGGGGAGAGAGAGTGTGTGGGGGAGGGAGAGTGTGTGGGGGAGGGAGAGAGTGTGGGGGAGGGAGAGAGTGTGGGGGAGGGAGAGAGTGTGGGGGAGGGAGAGAGTGTGGGGGAGGGAGAGAGTGTGGGGGAGGGAGAGAGTGTGGGGGAGGGAGAGAGTGTGGGGGAGGGAGAGAGTGTGGGGGAGGGAGAGAGTGTGGGGGAGGGAGAGAGTGTGGGGGAGGGAGAGAGTGTGGGGGAGAGAGTGTGAGGGAGAGAGTGTGGGGGAGAGAGTGTGGGGGAGAGAGTGTGGGGGAGAGAGTGTGGGGGAGAGAGTGTGGGGGAGAGAGTGTGGGGGAGAGAGTGTGGGGGAGAGAGTGTGGGGGAGAGAGTGTGGGGGAGAGAGTGTGGGGGAGAGAGTGTGGGGGAGAGAGTGTGGGGGAGAGAGTGTGGGGGAGAGAGTGTGGGGGAGAGAGTGTGGGGGAGAGAGTGTGGGGGAGAGAGAGGGGGAGAGAGGGAAAGAAAAAGCCGGGGCTACCTGAAGTGAGAGAAGTCAATCTTTGTAGCACTGGGCTGGAAGTTGCTGGGGAGAGGGGAGAGAGTAACTCACCTGCAGCGGCGGTGAAGTGAGATGCAGGGAGTGTGGGTTGTAATTTTGAATAACCCGCTCTGATCGTGAATTGGTTTAAAGTTTTAAATCCGCATCATTCCTCTGCCAATGAGTTGTTGTCAGGGCGGCGCCTGGAGCGACTTCTCTGGTTTAATCACTGATCTGGGCGGTGCTGATCCACTCAGTAGATCTGAACAACCTGCCCTTTTTCTCTTCACATATCTATAAAAGCTTTTGCAGTCAGTTTTTAATGTTCCCTGCCAGTTTTCTCTCATAATCAATTTTCCCTTTCCTAATTAAGCCCTTTGTCCTCCTCTGCTGGACTCTGAATTTCTCCCAGTCCTTTGGTATGCTACTTTCTCTGGCTAATTTATATGCTTCATCTTTTGTTTTAATACTATCCTTGATTTCCCTTGTTAGCCACGGATGCACTACCTTTCCTGGTTTGTTCTTTTGCCAAACTGGGATGAACAATTATTGTAGTTCATCCATGCAATCTTTAAATGCCTTCCATTGCATGTCCACCGTCAATCCTTTAAGTATAAATTGCCAGTGTATCTTGGACAATTCACGTCTCATACCCTCAAAGTTACCTTTCTTTAAGTTCAGAACACTTGTTTCTGAATTGACTTTGTCACTCTCCATCCTAATGAAGAACTAAACCGTATTATGGTTACTTTTGCCCAAGGGACCTCGCACAAGACGGCTAACTAACCCTTCCTCATTACTCAATACCCAGTCTAGAATGGCCTGCTAGACTGGGTATTGGTTCCTCGACATTTTGGTTTAGAAAACCATCTCGCAAACATTCCAAGAAATCCTCTTCCTCAGCACCCCTGCCAATTTGGTTCACCCAATCAATATGTAGATTGAAGTCACCCATTATAACTGCTGCACCTTTAGTGCACGCATTTCTAATTTCCTGTTTGATGCCATCCCCAACCTCACTATAAACAATAGACAATAGGTGCAGGAGTAGGCCATTCGGCCCCTCGAGCCAGCACCGCCATTCATTGTGATCATGGCTGATCATTCTCAATCAGTACCCCGTTCCTGCTTTCTCCCCATACCCCCTGACTCCGCTATCCTTAAGAGCTCTATCTAGCTCTCTCTTGAATGTCACCACTACTGCTGTTAGGTGGCCTGTACACAACTCCCACTAGCGTTTTCTGCCCCTTAGTGTTTCGCAGCTCTACCCATATCGATTCCACATCCTCAGAGCTAATGTCCTTCCTTCCAACTGCGTTAATCTCCTCTCTAACCAGCAACGCTACCCCACCTTCTTTTCCTTTCTGTCTATCCCGCCTGAATATAGAATATCCCTGGATGTTGAGCTCCCAGCCTTGGTCACCCTGGAGCCATGTCTCCGTAATCCCAACTATATCATAATCATTAATAACTATCTCCACATTTAATTCATCCACCTTATTACGTATACTCCTTGCATTGAGACACAAAGCCTTCAGGCTTGTTTTTACAACACTCTTACCCCTTATACAATTATGTTGAAAAGTGGCACTTTTTGATTTTTGCCCTGGATTTGTCTGCCTGCCATTTTTACTTTTCACCTTTCTACCTATTGCTTCTACCCTCATTTTACACCCCTCTGTCTCTCTGCTCATGCTCCCATCCCCCTGCCATATTAGTTTAAATCCTCCCCGACAGCACTAGCAAACACTCCTCCAAGGACGTTGGTTCCATTCCAGCTCAGGTGCAGACCGTCCTGTTTGTACTGGTCCCACCTCTCCCAGAACTGGTTCCAATGTCCTAGAAATTTGAATCCCTCCCCCTTGCACCATTTTTCAAGCCACGTATTTATCTGAAATATCCTCCTATTTCTACTCTGACCAGCACGTAGCAATGGTAGTAATCCAGAGATTATTACCTTTGAGGTCCTACTTTTAAGTTGATCTCCTAGCTCTCTAAATTCACCTTGTAGGACCTCATCCCGTTTTTTACCTATATCTTTGGTGCCAATGTGCACCACGACAACTGGCTGTTCACCCTCCCCCTCCAGAATGTTCTGCAGCCGCTCAGAGACATCCCTGACCCTTGCACCAGGGAGGCAACATACCATCCTGGAGTCTCGTTTGCGGCCGCAGAAACGCCTATCTATTCCCCTTACAATTGAATCTCCACTATTACTATTACAGCTGCTTCCTCTAGTCCGCTTCCAGACCACTTCTTTTGAAGTGTGAGGGAACGTTTTTAAACCAACGCTGCACCAACCGCTCCTGGGCCCCGCCCACACGCTGCTCCAACCGCTCCAACCGCTCCTGGGCCCCGCCCACACGCTGCTCCAACCGCTCCTGGGCCCCGCCCACACGCTGCTCCAACCGCTCCTGGGCCCCGCCCACACGCTGCTCCAACCGCTCCTGGGCCCCGCCCACACGCTGCTCCAACCGCTCCTGGGCCCCGCCCACACGCTGCTCCAACCGCTCCTGGGCCCTGCCCACACGCTGCTCCAACCGCTCCTGGGCCCCGCCCACACGCTGCTCTAACCGCTCCTGGGCCCCGTCCACACGCTGCTCCAACCGCTCCTGGGCCCCGCCCACACGCCGCCCCAGCCGCTCCAAACGCTCCTGGGCCCCGCCCACACGCTGCTCCAACCGCTCCTGGGCCCCGCCCACACGCTGCACCAACCGCTCCAGGGCCTCTGTGAAAATAAAGTCCCGCCCTCGGTTTTTAAACCTACCGCCCGGACGCTGCTCCAACCGCTCCTGGGCCTCTGTCCACGTGACTGAGACTCTACATTCTTCATCCACACCCAATCTAATACATCGTTAATATTAAATTCCTCCAACCAATCATGATTACCACCTTATTGTGGGTTAACGTGTGATAAGCGTTTTTCGACACTGGGCCCGTACTCGCCGGAGTTTAGAAAAATGAGTTCATTGAAACTGACTGAAGAGTGAAAGGCTTGGATAGAGTGGATGTGGAAAGGATGTTTCCACTAGTGGGAGAGTCCAGGACCAGAGGTCATAGCCTCAGATTTAAAGGACGTTCATACAAGAAGAGGAGGAAGGATTTTAGTCTGAGGGTGGTGAATCTGTGGAATTCTTTGCCACAGAAGGCTGTGCAGGCCAAGTCAGTGGATATTTTTTAAGGCAGAGATACAATGATTCTTGAGCAGTACTGGTGTCAGAGGTTATGGGGAGAAGGCAGGAGAATGAGGTTTGGAGCGAGAGATAGATCAACCATGATTGAATGGAGGAGTAGACTTGATGGACCGAATTGCCTAATTCTGCTCCTATCATTTGTGACCTTAGAAACATAGACACATAGAAAATAGGTGCAGGAGGAGGCCATTTGGCCCTTCAAGCCAGCACCGCCATTCATCGTGATCATGGCTGTTCATCATGACACTATTCAGCAGAAAATTCACAACACGTCACAACTTTCCTGCACCTTGTCTTCTCTGGGTTCTAGCTTAGTTGTCACAAACATTTAACAACCCTCCTGCATTGGTTCCATGTATACAATGCCCTCTGTGTGCCAACGTGAGCGGGAGTCAGAAAATGGGAATTATCAACTATGTGAAATAACTTGGGTGAAATTGCTGCCGCAAGAAGAGGTAGGACATGATCTTCAGTTAAACTCTACATGGATCTGTAAAGTCACATTAACATGTCGATGCGCAGGTTATAACCAGTTGTTTAATAATTGCAGGATTAGTGATGATACCCAGGTATTGTCACTGAGGGATGGTGCCATGCCGGCTGAAAAATTCAATCTCCCCTTCTGGCTGAATGCAGTGTTGAGGGCATTTTTGTTGTTGCGATTAATCAAGGTAAAACATGTGGAGTACTTTCTTCTTATGTGGATGACATATTTAAGTTGTAAATAGATGCAAAGATCGACCGCAATTATGAAATGAAGGGGAAGTAAAATTTAATACCAGCACCAATCTCAACTGATGGGAAGCTTGACAGTCAGGTGGTCAGCTGGAGATGTCAGAACCCTGAGCACATCCAACACAGGAGCGCGAAACAACCAGGACACAGACTGCTAGATGATATAATATCCGCCCGGTTGCCCTAACGCCGATAGTCATGAAGTGCTTTGAGAGGCTGGTCCTCTCACACATCAAATCCAGCATCCCTGACTCACTGGACCCACATCAATTTGCATACAGGGCAAATAGATCCACAGAGGACGCCATCTCTCTGGCTCTTCACACCGTCCTGACTCACCTAGAGAGACAGGGCACGTACGTGAGGATGCTATTCATAGACTATAGCTCCGCCTTCAACACGGTCATCCCCACCAAGCTCAGGTGTGGTGCTACGGAGCTCTGTTTCAATCACTCGAACGAGTGAGTTCTAAAAAAAATTTGGAATTCGGAGGAGGTACAGCGGTACTCTAAACATCTTTGGGTATCGCTGCGACGCTACAGAAATCTTTTTAAAAGGTTTCTGTGTGTTTTGGGGCTGCAAGCGGTGTTATCAACTGACTGCTCAGCTCCCACTACTGAGGCTGGCAACCTGCCAGGAAACTGTGGCGCACAAAAAGGGGGAGAAAAACCTGTCTGGACTGATACACCTGCGTCCAGAACAATCCCCCCCCCTACTACCTCGTCGCTACTGACCGGACCGGTCTGGTTTTCGTGCGGTGTGGGAGTTTTCTACACCCTCGACCTTCTTCTGCGGCCTTGAGACCTGGAGCTGAAGGAGCCTCCTCTCTATCAGAGATAGGCTTCCAACAATAACAGACTGCAGGTGAATCCCTTTCGTTGCTGCAGGAGCAGCGAAGACCAGCGGGGATTGCTTGAGAAAGTCTGCAGCTCACCAGGGAACGCAGGAGAGCCGAGATACCCGGGCCAAGAGGCCGTGACGCAGCAGTTTTTAGTGGGAGCCGCCATTATTGACGTTCGAGGCAACACCACTCGCCTCCCTCCCTTGAACTGTTCTACACTTGTTTGTGTGTTTGGACTTGGCCCCGTGCCTTTTGGATTGTCTTTGTCTTTGTGTATCAGTGTTTTGTTTTCACTGTAGTGCCTGATATCATGCAGGGTCAGCGTTCTGGGGGATCGGGGCCTTCGGGGAGTTATGCTAAGGCGGCTGCTTCAGCTGCTTCGGCTGCTCCTCTGGGGGCCCGGTTCCCCATGAGGAACCTACCCTTTGAACATGGGGTCAGGTGCTACATGCTCCCCCAAATGAACCTACAGGCGCGGCTGCTGTGGCAGTGGCAGCCAAGCCTGTAGGCATTGTGTATGTGGGAAAAATGTTTGGGAAGGGCGTGTTCTTTCTGGAGTCCGTTGAGGGGGTGAACGTGACTGTATGTAAAGGGGTCACAGTGGGTGGACTTTTCTTACAGGTCGAGCCCCTAGGGTCCACCGCGCAGCGGGTGGTCCTATCCAACGTCCCGCCCTACATCAAGAACGAGGCCCTCCTTCCCCACCTTCATACCCTGGGGAAGATCCTCACCGACATCACCCCAATACCCATGGGGTTCCGCAGGAAGGACTTGCAGCACGTTCTCTCCCTCCGGCGCCAGCTGACAATGCTGCTGGACCGGGAGGAGGTGGTCGACGGGCGCTTCTGTGTCCAGCAGGATGGGCGAGACTTCACCATCTTCTGGACATCGGACCGCCCGAGGTGCCACGCCTGCAAGGAAGTGGGGCATATTCGGAGGAATTGCCCCAAATCCCGGGCGGAGGCCTCCGCCTCCGGTGCCACTAACCCCCCTCCCCCCCCCCCACTCCCACTCCCCCTGTAGTTGAGTCAGGGAACCCTGGGGATGGGGAGGGTCAAAAGAAGGGGGGCAAGGTGGCGAAGAAGATAAGGCACCTGGGGAACAAACCCCCCGGGGATAAGACTTTGCCACCCATCCCGTCACCTCCCGTTAGGGAGTCCGCAAGCCCCATAATCCAGCCAGGGGCGGAAGGGATTGGGCGGGAGGAGGGGGAGCCGCAGACTAGGGTTGCTCAGGTGACCCCAGAGTCTGTGAGCTCCTCCCATTCGAAAAAAAGAAGGAGGAATCTCTCCAGGGAGGAGCAGAAGGGGGACATAGGGGAATCTTCCAGTGGGGCGGGGAGTGCTGTGGTGGAGGATGACTCCTGCCCTCTGGTTCAGGCCCCGGTTCCATGCTCTGAAGGGGTTTCTGGGGAGGGTGGTGATGGGGACCACTCGGGTGTAATGGAGCAGGGAGAGATTCCTGTTGGGGAGGGAATCCCAATTCATGCACCCGAGGAAGCCCAGGAGCAACCCACCCAGGACGAGGTGCAGAACACGCCTGTGGAGTTAGGGATAGTAGGCGGGGAGGGGGAAGGGGAAACCAGCCCTTCTCTCCCGCAGGACCTGGCTCCAGAGGGACTCCCTGAGTCTGGGGCACCAGAGTCCACTCTGGGCCCAACTGGTGGAGGGATAGACCCCACTGTCAATGGTCTTGACTGCCCAGGTACACCCGAGGAAGGCCCCTCTGCCACTGGCCCCACGGTGGGGACTGAGGTGGAGGTGAGACCAGAGGGTGGGGAAGAGGCAACCGCTGCGCAGAGTGGGGCGGGAGTCTCAAGCACAGAAGGTGTGTCCAAGGATGGGAACGGTGACTCCATCTGCAGTGGGGGGGTGGAAGAGGACTCCTCGGGCAATGAGTCAATGGATGTTCTCGCTGCCCCCGACGCCACTCCTCTCATTCCAGTGGAGGAGATCCGCGAGTTCATCGCGGCCACCGAAGGAGCCCAACATCGGCCCAAACTGGCCTCCCTCCGGTGGCCGAACTTACAAGGGGTCACCAGCTCCCTGAACCTCATCCTCAGAAGGAAGGGGAGGGGAAAGGGAGGGACGGGGGTGAAGGGAGGGACGGGGGTGAAGGGAGGGATGGGGGTGAAGGGGAACGACCGGCGTCAGCTCAGGTCTTTCTTGGACGACCTGGAAAAGGACGCCGAGGCCCAGAGCAGTGTTGTTCCTGCTGAGGGTAGAGGGACCAGTAGAGCGTCCCTTGCTGCCAAGATCCGGAAGGTGAAACGCACTGCCAATCCATCTAGGGTCCGTAGCGGCAAAGGCGACTCTGCTCTCAGTGACCAGGGGACTGGTGAGGGGATCTAGTGTACTCCTGACATGGCGATCACCATAGCCAGTTATAACATAAATGGCAGCAGGGGGCCTCTCCGCAGGTTTAACCATCTCTCAACCCTGAGGGATGGGAAATATGCGGTGAGCTTCCTGCAGGAAACCCACACCATCCCAGGAGACGAGTCCACCTGGCTCCTGGAGTGGAGTGGTGAGGTCTTCATGAGCCACCTCAGCTCCATTTCCAGTGGGGTGGCCATTTTGTTGGCCCCGAATTTCCGGCCAGAAATCCTAAAGGTCCAGGAATTGGTGCCAGGCCGCTTGCTTCACCTGGCCGTGCGCCTGGATGGCGTGCCGTTGCATTTTGTCAACGTGTACGCCCCCAAGCCCGCCGTGTTGCAGACGTGCCTGTTCCGGGAGGTGTCTACCCTTTTGAGCTCCATCGACCCTGGCGACTGCGTGATCCTCAGGGGAGATTTCAACTGTACCCTCGAGGAAGGAGACCGTTCCGGTATCCAGCGCAGCCAGGAGTCGGTGAAGAAGTTGAAAGAGCTCGTGGGCTCCTTTGACTTGGTAGACACCTGGAGGAACCTCCACCCCGACTCCAATGCATTCTCCAGGAGGTCAGAGGGGGGTGGTTCTCGCATTGACCGCCTGTACATTTCTCGGGCGTACGTCTCCCGCGTCTCGGCGGCCTCCATGCGGCCGATGCCTTGCTCGGACCACCACCTGGTGTGGGCGGAGTTTACCCCGCTGCGCACGAGGGGAGGGTCCGCGTACTGGCACTTTAACAACCGGCTGCTGGAGGATCGCCGCTTCCGGGACTCGTTTGTGAGGTTCTGGACCACTTGGAAGGGGAAGAGGGGAGGAATTCACTCCCTGCGGCTATGGTGGGACGTGGGCAAGGCCCACATCCGGCGTTTCTGTCAGGAGTACACTAGGGTGTCTACCAAGAGACGCGATTCCAAGGTCAGACAGCTCGGGAGTGAGCTGCTCGATTTGGATTCGCGTCTAAGTCAGACCGGTGGGGACCCGACCCTCTGGAGGGAATACCAGGAGAAGAAGGACGCGCTGAAGGAGCTGCAGTTACAGCAATCCCGAGGCGCGTATGTGAGGTCGCGGATTCAAATGCTCCACGATTTGGACCGCGGTTCACCCTTCTTCTACTCGCTGGAGAAGTGGCGGGGAGTCCGTCAGCAGTTAGTGGAGCTGCTCGCTGACGATGACTCCCCCGTCACCGAACCAGAAGATATCAACGCGGCGGTTCGTTCCTTTTATGGGACCTTGTTTTCACCGGATAGCTCCGGCGTGGACGAGTGCAGTGATCTGTGGGAAGGCCTAACCACGGTCGGCCCGGAGGGTGCCGAGCGTCTGGACGCCCCCCTGACACTAGACGAACTGACCGCGGCCCTCCATCAGATTCAAAGGGGCAAATCCCCTGGCCTGAACTGCCTGACAGCAGAGTTCCTCCGCACTTTCTGGGGGACCCTGGGGGAGGACTACACCATGGTCCTGAGGGAGAGCCTGGCGACCGGGGAGATGCCCCTGTCTTGGCGGAGGGCTGTAGTGGTCCTTCTGCCCAAGAAGGGTGATCTCCGCCTACTAAAGAACTGGCGCCCGGTCTCCCTCCTCTGTACCGATTACAAGGTCTTTGCTAAGGCAATGGCCAACCGTCTGGGCCCAGTGCTGGCCCAAGTGATCCACCCTGACCAGTCTTACACAGTCCCGGGCCGGTCCATCCAGGCCAATATCCATCTGGTCTGGGACCTGGTCTACCTGGCTCAGGAGACCGGTGTACCCACTGCCTTTCTCTCCCTTGACCAGGAGAAGGCTTTCGACAGGGTGGATCACGAGTATCTGGTGAGGACTCTGCGGGCGTTTGGGTTCGGACCGCACTTTGTGGCCCGGATCCGACTTCTATACGCCACTGCGGAGTGCCTCGTCAAGGTCAACGGATCCTTGACGGCCCCCATTCCCTTCCGCAGAGGAGTACGTCAGGGCTGCCCCATGTCAGGCCAACTGTACGCCATCTGCGTGGAGCCATTCCTTAGTCTGCTTCGGAGGAGGTTGACGGGCATGGTTCTACGCGAGCCAGATATGGAGGTGGTCCTCTCGGTCTATGCCGATGACGTGTTCCTCATGGTCACTGACCCCGCTGATCTGCAGAGGATGCGCGAGTGCCAACGAGTCTTCTCGGCCGCCTCCTCTGCAAGGATCAATTGGGGGAAATGTTCTGGACTCTTGGTGGGTCCATGGCAGGTGGACTCCCTCCCTGAGGAGATGCGGTTTTTCACGTGGAGCACCACGCACCTCCTTTACTTGGGAGTCTACCTGAGTCCCGTTGCGGAGACCTGGCTGGCGAACTGGCAGGAGCTGGAGTTGAAAGTCGTCGCCCGGCTGGGGCGCTGGTCAGGTCTCCTCAGCGTGCTTTCCTACCGGGGCAGGGTGTTGGTCATTAACCAACTCGTGGCTTCCCTGCTCTGGTACAGATTGACCACATTGGTCCCATCAGCCACTTTTGCTGGGATCATCCAGAAGAAGTTGGTGGACTTCTTCTGGGGCAACGGAAAGCACTGGGTCTCTGCAGCGGTCCTGAGTCTCCCGATTGAGGAGGACGGGCAGTCGCTGGTGTGCATCCGCACCCAGTTGGCGGCTCTCCGCCTCAGGACTCTGCAGAGATACCTGTACTCGGAGCGTCCTGCCAGGTGGCACGTGCTGGCGATGCACTTTTTCCAACGGGGCCGCTGCCTTCAAGCAGGTACGCGGATCCCGATGGTGGGCGTCAGCCGTGCTATCCTGCTGGGAATGCCCGGCTTCTACTGGGACTTGCTGAGAGTCTGGAACCTGGTTGCTGTCGACCGGGCCCCCCCTCCGCTGACGGAGGGCGGCGGCCCAGGCGTGAGAGCAGCCAGCCCTTGTCCTGCCCCGCTGGGTGTCGGAGAGGCTCAAATGTGTGGAGCACCTGCGGCTGAGCAAACCCCCGCTCAGCCGGAAGTACTCGTCGGACCGAGGCGCCGTAATCCTTCCCGGGAGCCGGTCCCACACAACATGAGTCGCATTTCCTCGACACCCTTCAGCTCCCTCCGAGACGCAGGGAGGCGTGTCCTGTACGGGCTCCTCCTCCACACCCTGCACTTCCTCGCCCTGGTCCACCGTCCGGACACAAAGTGGCGGTCGGTGTTGCCTTTCGTTCGCGAGGTGACCCCACGGTGGGGGTCCCTCTACGCAGGAATTCTGCCCCTCTCCATCGGGGACCTGGGGTGGAAGATATTGCACCGAGGAGTCCTCTGCAACCTGTTCCTCGCGCGGTTCACAGACTCGCCAGCCGCCTGCCATTTTTGCGGGTTGGAAGAGTCTGTGTACCACGTGTACATGCAGTGTGTGAGGTTGCAGCCCCTGTTCCAATATCTAAAGGGGCTGCTCCTTGCTTTTTGGCTGCATTTTTCACCCACCATCGTCATCTTTGGACACCCTGTGCGTAGGGGAGAGGGTAGGGCCGAAGATGTCCTTGTTGGGTTGCTCCTGGGCCAGGCCAAGCTGGCCATCCGCGACTCACGGCGCCAGGCGGAAGAGGGCTCTGCCCGAGCCAGCTGCCTGCCCCTTTTCCGGGGTTACGTCCGTGCCCGGGTGGTGTTGGAGAGGGACTACGCGCTGTCCATGGGCACCCTGGAGGAATTCCGGGACCGCTGGGCACCGCGGGGGATTGGATGTATCCTGGATGGGGATTGTAATATAATTGTATGATAGTTTCAATAGGTATATTTGTTTGTATAATATTCTGGTGGTGGGTTCTGTTTTGGTTTTATTGTATTGTATATATTATTTTAATATTTGAATAAATATTTTTGATTAAAAAATTAAAAAAAAAAAGAATTGTCAAGTTTGCAGACGACACAACGGTGATAGGGCTTATCACCAACGGGGATGAAACAAACTATAGAGCGGAGGTGCAGAACCTGGCGGACTGGTGCTCTGATAACAACCTGTCCCTAAATACCACCAAGACCAAGGAGCTGATCATCAACTTCCGTAGATCACACAACGGGGAATACGCCCCGATCTTTATCAATGGGGACAGTGTGGAGAGAGTGTCCAGCTTCAAGTTTCTGGGCACTTACATTTCGGAGGATCTCACATGGTCCACTAACACCGCTGCGCTGGTCAAGAAGGCAGGATAACGACTGTTCTATCTAAGAACACTGAAGAAGTCTGGTCTGCCCCAACAGCTGCTGACGACCTTCTACCGCTGCACCATAGAGACCATCCTAACGCATGGCATCCCTGTGTGGTACCTCAGCTGCACGGAGGCAGAGAGGAAAGCTCTTCAGCGGGTAGTCCATAGAGCTCAGAGGACCATCGGAACACAGCTACCAGACTTGGAGGTCATCTACAACACACGATGCCTCAGAAAAGCCACCAGCATCCACAAAGACTCTTCACACCCCTGCAATAGTCTGTTCGAACTCCTACCATCGGGCAGACGATACAAGGCCTTCTACGCCCGCACCTCCAGACTCAGGAACATCTTCATCCCCAGGGCCATAGCTGCTATGAACCGGTCCTTCTGAGCCGGATGGTCACAACGCACAGTGATCCGGCACAGACCTACTTACACTTTATACTGTTTTAAAACTGTTCTAATTTTGTTTCACTGGGATGTATAAATTAATACTGATTAGCTAATTCATTTATTGCATCGTATGGGAGGCGCATTCCCAATCTCGTTGTACCCCTGTACAATGACAATAAAGATATATTGTATTGTATTGTATTGTAAAAAGTTTTTTCGCACCTCAGTTTTAAATGGCCTCCCCATTATTCTCAGACTGTGGCCCCTGGTTCTCGACTCCCCCAACATTGGTAACATTTTCCTGCATCTAGCTTGTCCAGTCCTTTTATAATTTTAATAGACCAAGTGGACCCGTTTGGGCCCATTCCTCGTAGAGGGGGAACAGGGAAGGGAAGAGGGTGTCGTCACTGAGTGAGCACTGGGGGGAAATTGTGAAACTTTAAAATCTCTCTAGCTTTACAAAAGTTATGCTGCGCACATACACACATAAACACGGACTAGTAATAGATAGATATGTTTCTATATGATCCGCTCTCATCCTTCTAAACTCCAGTGAATACAATCCTAATCCAGTGAATACAAGCCTAATCCTGTGAATACAAGCTTAATCCAGTGAATACAAGCCTAATCCAGTGAATACAAGCATAATCCAGTGAATACAAGCCTAATGTAGGTACATTGGCTGGGTGTAACATGTACAATTGTACCTAGTGCGTGTGGTGTAGTCAAACAAAATTGAAACCCAGGCCGTTGCTCGTTCAGAGTTCAGTTGTAGCTTTGATGGTGGTGAGCCTATAAAGCTGCAGCGAGCAGGAACCTGGTTGTGGCTGTTCATATGGGGCGCAAGTGACTGATAAACACCCTCTATCGCAAACACCTCCTTCCCAGCTCAGCGCACAAGTAGATGGATGGGGAGTCCATGGTTATCTTGCCACTGCAGCTGAGGTTTTATGGGGAGAGATTCCGGGTTAAGAGTCCGGGACTCAGTCGAGTTGGGCGGATGGTTAGATCACATGAGCGCACACCGAAGATGGACACAAAATGCTGGAGTAACTCAGCGGGACGGGCGGCATCTCTGGAGAGAAGGAACGGGTGACGTTTCGGGTCGAGACCCTTCTTCAGACTTCTGGCCCGAAACGTCACCCATTCCTTCTTTCCAGAGATGCTGCCTGTCCCGCTGAGTTGCTCCAGCTTTTCATAAGTGTATAAGTGATAGGAGCAGTATTCGGCCCATCAGGTCTACTCTGCCATTCAATCATGGCTGGTCTATCTCTCCCTCCTAACCTCATTCTCCTGTCTTCTCCCCATAACCCCTGACACGCGTACTAATCCTGCATTTTGTGTTTATCTACGGTGTAGGGAAAATGTTCCCGATTTGGGGGGGGGGGGGGTGGGGGAGTCCAGAACCAGGGGCTCACAGTTTAAGAATAAGGGGTTGGCCATTTAGGACTAAGATGAGGAAAAACATTTTCACCCAGAGAGTTGTGAATCTGTGGAATTCTCTGCCACAGAAGGCAGTGGAGGCCAATTCACTGGAAGTTTTTCAAGAAAGAGTTAGATAGAGCTCCGAGGGCTAACGGAATCAATGGATATGAGGAGAAAGCAGGCACGGGTTACTGATTGTGGATAATCAGTCATGATCTCATATTTCCACTGGCTCCCAGTACAGTACAGAATCAACTTCAAGCTCCTCCTATTCACATACAAAGCCCTAAACGGGCTTGCCCACCCGCCCACTATATCAAACCTCTTCTAACCCACCACTCTATCTCCAGGTCCCTCAGTTCGCAAACTTATGGCTACTGACTATCCCGCGGTCTAGGCTTAAGCTCAGGGGTGACCGCGCTTTTGCGGTTGCAGCTCCTAGACTGTTGAACAGCACCCCTCTCCCCATCAGAACTGCCCCCTCCATCGACTCCTTTAAGTCCAGGCTCAGAACCTATTTCTACTCCATAGCGTTTGCGGCCCTCTGAGGGGGCGCTGTGAACTGTTTATGTAAGGGAAAATCGGAAGTGTCAGTATTACAGTATAGCAAAGGGGATTACAGAGGCACGAGGCAAGAGCTGGCCAGAATTGACTGGAAGGAGGCCCTAGCAGGGAAGACGGTGGAACAGCAATGGCAGGTATTCCTGGGAATAATGCAGAAGTTGCAGGATCAATTTATCCCAAAGAGGAGGAAAGATTCCAAGGGGAGTAAGAGGCACCCTTGGCTGACAAGGGCAGTCAAGGACAGCATAAAAATAAAAGAGCAGAAGTACAACAAAGCAAAGAAGAGTGGAAAGCCAGAGGATTGGGACACTTTTAAAGAGCAACAGAAGATGACTAAGAAGGCAATACGGGGAGAAAAGATGAGGTGCGAGGGTAAACTAGCCAATAATATAAAGGAGGATAGTAAAAGCTTTTTTAGGTACGTAAAGAGGAAAAAAATAGTGAAGGCAAATGTGGGTCCCTTGAAGACAGAAGCGGGGGGATTTATTATGGGGAACAGGGAAATGGCAGACGAGTTGAATCGGTACTTTAGATCTGTCTTCACTAAGGAAGATACAAGCAATCTCCCAGATGTTCTAGTGGCCAGAGATCCTAGGGTGACGGAGGAACTGAAGGAAATCCACATTAGACAGGAAATGGTGTTGGGTAGACTGATGGGACTAAAGGCTGATAAATCCCCAGGGCCTGATGGTCTGCATCCCAGGGTACCTAAAGAGGTGGCGCTAGAAATTGTGGATGCATTGGTGATTATTTTCCAATGTTCTATAGATTCAGGATCAGTTCCTATGGATTGGAGTGTAGCTAATGTTGTCCCACCTTTTAAGAAAGGAGGGAGAGAGAAAACGGGAAATTATAGACCAGTTAATCTTATATCAGTGGTGAGGAAGATGCTGGAGACAATTATAAAAGACGAAATTGCGGAGCATTTGGATAGTAGTAACAGGATCGTTCTGAGTCAGCATGGATTTAGGAAGGGGAAATCATGCTTGACTAATCTTTTGGAATTCTTTGAGGATGTAACTAGGAAAATTGACAGGGGAGAGCCGGTGGATATGGTGTACCTCGACTCAGAAAGTCACATAGGTTCCACATAGGAGATTAGTGGGCAAAATTAGAGCACATGGTATTGGAGGTAGGGCACTGACATGGATAGAAATTTGGTTGACAGACAGAAAGCATAGAGTGGGGATAAATGGGTCCCTTTCAGAATGGCAGGCAGTGACTCGTGGGGTACCGCAAGGCTCGGTGCTGGGACCGCAGCTCGGTGCTCAGTGCTGGGACCGCAGCTATTTACAATATACATTAATGACTTGGATGAAGGAATTAAAAGTACCAATCGCAAATTTGCAGATGATACAAAGCTGGGTGGTAGTGTGAACTGTGAGGAAGATGCTAAGAGGTTGCAGGGTGACTTGGACAGGGTGTGTGAGTGGGCGGATGCATGGCAGATGCAGTTTAATGTGGATAAGTGTGAGGTTATCCACTTTGGTGGTAAGAATAGGAAGGCAGAGTATTATCTGAATGGTGTCAAGTTAGGAACAGGGGACGTACAACGCGATCTGGGTGTCTTAGTGCATCAGTCACTGAAAGGAAGCATGCAGGTACAGCAGGCAGTGAAGAAAGCCAATGGAATGTTGGCCTTCATAACAAGAGGAATTGAGTATAGGAGCAAAGAGGTCCTTCTGCAGTTGTACAGTTTAATGTGGATAAGTGTGAGGTTATCCACTTTGGTGGTAAGAATAGGAAGGCAGAGTATTATCTGAATGTTGTCAAGTTTGGAAAAGGGGACGTACAACGAGATCTGGGTGTCCTCGTGCATCAGTCACTGAAAGGAAGCATGCAGGTACAGCAGGCAGTGAAGAAAGCCAATGGAATGTTGGCCTACATAACAAGAGGAGTTGAGTATAGGAGCAAAGAGGTCCTTCTGCAGTTATACAGGGCCCTAGTGAGACTGCACCTGGAGTACTGTGTGCAGTTTTGGTCTCCAAATTTAAGGAAGGATATTCTTGCTATTGAGGGCGTAGGTTTACTAGGTTAATTCCCGGAATGGCGAGACTGTCATATGTTGAAAGACTAGAGCGACTAGGCTTGTATACACTGGAATTTAGAAGGATGAGAGGGGATCTTATCGAAACGTATAAGATTATTAAGGGGTTGAACACGTTAGAGGCAGGAAACATGTTCCCAATGTTGGGGGAGTCCAGAACAAGGGGCCACAGTTTAAGAATAAGGGGTAAGCCATTTAGATTGGCAATACGGAAAAACTTTTTCAGTCAGAGAGTTGTGAATCTGTGGAATTCTCTGCATCAGAAGGCAGTGGAGGCCAATTCTCTGAATGCATTCAAGAGAGAGCTAGATAGAGCTCTTAAGGATAGCGGAGTGAGGGGATATGGGGAGAAGGCAGGAATGGGGTACTGATTGAGCATGATCAGCCATGATCACATTGAATGGCGGTGCTGGCTCGAAGGGCCGAATGGCCTACTCCAGCACCTATTGTCTATTGAATATTGGAAATGGTAGATACAAAAAATCTGTTGAAATGTAATGGGGGTTAAAAAAACAACAACAAAGTGCTGGACGAACTCAGCGGGCCAGGCAGCATCTGTGGAGGGAAATGGACAGATCACGCTTTAGGGTCAGGACCCTTCTTTGGTCTGAAGAAGGATTTCCAAGAGCTACAGGTCTGTTATATCTGAGTGAACGAATTGGTATTGATGTCGTACGTAAGAGGGCGGTAAAAGTCTGACTCGGGAGGTGTAAATAGGAGGGAGGAATGAAATTGGAAATTATTGAAGGGAGAAGAATAAAGCTGAATGTTGGTAGTGGGAAATACAATGGTTCTCTCGGTGTTGATGGCCATGTGGAACTAGAACTGGCTCTTCGGCCCACATAGAACGTGGAACAGTACAATGCCAAGCTAATCTCAACTGTTTCCTCTAGTAGCTCCGGTTTTCTCCCACATCCCAAAGACGTGCGGGTTTGTAGATTAGTTGGCTCCTGTGAAGTAGCCCCTTATGTATAGAGTGTGGGTGAGAAACAGCGGGAATATGATTTAATATGTGACTTTTGTGACCTGTTACCACACCTGCGGCCCAAACCAAATGCATGGCTTAAAACGTTGAGGCTTCAAAATGTGGAATAGAAGCAAAAATTGCTCCAAATACACAGCAGGTCAGGCAGCAACAGCAAGGTGAAACAGACCTTACATTTCAGATCTAATACTGATGACCAATGGTGTTCTACCTGAGTCATTAACTCCGTTTCTTTCTCTACATAAGCTAACCGGCCTACTGACTATTTCTTGCATCTTACTGTACGTCTTCATTTAGGACTTTCAGCATCTGCGTTTTTATTTTAGATTTTCCAGTTCAATGGTCAATTGGAATGTGAGTCTGCCCATAAACTGCCAAGAAAAAAACCCAGAAAGCCTTGGTGGCATTCAGCAGGTCGGGCAGTATACGGTATTTGGAAAGAGAAGACTTAATATTTCTGAGGTACTGTGGAGCAGCGGGAAGAGCCGGTGCCTCACAGGGCCAGGGACCCGGGTTCGACCCTGACCTCGGCTGCGGACTGTTACATAGAAACAGAAAATCGGTGCAGGAGAAGGCTATTTGGCCCTTTGAGCCAGAACCACATTTTCATTGTAATCATGGATGATCATCCACAATCAGTAACCTGTGCCTGCCTTCGCCGCATATCCCTTGATTCCACGAGCCCGTAGAGCTCTATTTAATTCTCTTTTAAATTCATCCAGTCAATTGGCCTCCACTGCCTTCTGTGGCAGAGAATCCCACAAATTCACAACTCTCTGGATGAAAAAGTTACTTCTCACCTCAGTTTCAAATGGCCTCCCCTTTATTCTTTGGCTGTGGCCCCTGGTTCTGTACTCCCCCAACGTAGGGAACATTTTTTCTCTATCTAGATTATCCAGTAGGAGGTAGTTGGGCAGGGACTATCACAACATTTACGAAGCAGTTGGACAGATACATGGATAGGGCTGGTTTGGAGGGATATGGGCCAAACGCGGGCACTGCAGGTCGGTCCAAGAACCTAATGGTTGTGGGGGAGGGGCTGGGAATGGGAGCTGTAATGAACCTGTCGGTTTAGCTGATGGCCACAAAGAACGAGATCAGTCCCTTCAGCCCAGATCAGACTATGCAATGCCACCACTCTAGCAGCACGTTCCAGGCACCCACCACACTGTGTAATAAAACACAACCCTTGAAATTTGCCCCCACTGTGCTAAAATCTATGTCGTCTCGTTGGAGCCGAGAAGGAAGGGGGGCGGCGCGGGGTCGCCTGCTGCCTCGTGCGGCGGGACCTGGTTCGCCGCTGCGGGGAAATATAGACAGTTCCATAAACATCCCGCAACTTTGTCGGCTTCAGAAACGTGGCGACTCTCTCTGTACTGCCTGGGGGAGGTCTGTATTTTACCGGATTGCATGCAAAAGCAAAGCATTTCACTGTCCCATGGTTCATATGACAACAGAGCATCATTGGCTCATTGAGTTGAATTCAAGTTTGCACATGAGACTGTTAAATAAAATAACAGTGTTTGCTCTAGAAATAATATCATTGTGCAGCCTAATATAATGAACAATTCACGATGGGAAACACTGATGTATTTAGTTTAAGGGGATGAAATTTACCCGCAGCTTATTGCATAGAACATCCACTTGCTGGTCAGGGCTGTGATTGACGGGGCTGAGCTCCGCCTCCCCTCAGCCGTGCCCCGATACTGCAAGGGTTCAGCAGCTGCGCGAAAGGGAACGCCTTTTGAACCAGGAAGTTAAAATGGCTTCGAAAGACCAGGTCGAGAGTTTAACGGAGGAGATAGTTTGTCCCATCTGCCTGGATTTCTTCACCGATCCGGTGTCACTGGAGTGCGGGCACAACTTCTGCCGCTCCTGTATCACACAGAGTTGGGACAGGGAGGGGAGAAACTCCTGCCCGGAATGTAGAGAGGTGTTTACAGACCGCACCCTCAGGGTGAGTCGGGCCTTGGCGAGACTGGCTGAGAAAGCTCGAACACTGAGCCTGAATCGGGAAAAAATTCCAGAGAAGGAAAGTAAACTTCACTGCGAGAAACATCAGGAAGAACTGAAGCTGTTTTGTGAAACTGACAAGAAGCTGATCTGCCTGGTTTGTCGAGATGCGCGGGAACACAGAGATCACCGCTTCATGCCGGTAGATGAAGCTGATGAAATCTTTAAGGTAAAAGCAAACCGATTTTAATCACATCATTTTAATTCCATTTTTACTGTTCAACAATTTAATGTTCTGATTCCCAAACACAATTCCAGGATCAGGTGAAATCTTCCATCCAGTCTCTCACAAAATACAAATCAGGGATCCAGCAAATGGAGCAGCAACAGAAACAGAAGATTTCTGGAGTTCTGGTGAGGCTTTTAAGTTTCGATTTTCTGATCTTGTGCAGGTTTGATCCCTGTGAGGCGTGTAATAACAGGGCAGCGCAGTGACACAAGTAGTGCTGCTGTCTCCTAGTTCTGGTGAGCGGGTTCGATCCTGACCTCGGACGCTGCCCGTGTGGTTCCCTGTGACCGAGGCGGATTCCTTCCACGTCCCCAAGGTGTAGTACGTAACGTCATTTTAGTAAGCAAAACCCTCCTCTCGCCGTGTAATCAGTGTTGTGGGGGAACAGTATGTGTGATGATCCAATCAAAGTGCAGAAAATATCTCATCTATCAACTCGCATTTTTTTGTTATTTTTAAATGTTTTCCCCCTGCTAAATTTATCTGATGTTATTTTCTTACTGTTTCTGCCCATTTCCCTCCCATCCTTCCTCCCCAGTCCCCTCTTTTGTGCAATTTCCCTTGTACTGCTCAGACACACACTCAGCACAAATTTAACTTAAATATATATATATATGTATAGATATGAATGTGTGTTTGTGTATGTGTGTTTGTGTGTGAGAGGCAAGATGGAGATAAATAGATCTCAAAGTTCCTTCTCGTGGATCAGAAGCAACTTTGATTTAAAGCAACGCTCTATTTCTCTCTTCATCTTATTTTTCATATGATGTACATAAACCATAAAGGCGATTCAACCTTTATGGTTTATATATATATATATATATAAACATAGCACAAAATGTAAGGAAATTTGTGTTTGGTAGATTATTTATTTGTTGTAACAATGCTTCTTGGCAATAAATCTTATACCGTTGGAAAGCCTGTTTATTTCCCTTTTAAATGGTGCCACATTTGTAAGGAACATGCATTTGTGGGATGAGCAGCAGAGCTGAGTATGTGGGTTGCGCCCATGAAAAATCTGCCAAATCTTCTCTGCCAATGCCAAACAACTTATTCTGCCATTGACTCTTGTTCGGTGTTGTTTGGTGGATTGGATGATTGAAGTCTGAAGAAACAAGACATATTGGCAATTTAACAATTTCTTCATTTAATAAACAGGAGCCTCAGTAGCGTGTGGAAGAACCATACACAGCTACAACAGCCTGGCACCTCCTCCTCATACTGGTCACCAGCCTGGTCACACACTGTTGTGGGAAGGCATCCCATTCTTCAACCAGCATTTGTCGCAAGTCAGCCAACGTGGTTGTGTTGGTCACTCTGGCACAAACAGCACGCCCAAGCTGATCCCACAAGTGTTCAATGGGGTTGAGGTCAGGAATACTGGCAGGCCATTCCATCCTCTCCACTCCCAAATTCTGGAGGTAGTCTCTGAGAAACCCTGCTCTGTGGGGGCGAGCATTGTCATCTTGGAGGATAGAGTTCGGTCCCAGACTGTGGAGATATGGGATTGCCACTGGTTGCAGAATATCATCTCGATATCTCTCTGCATTGAGATTGCACTGCACCACCTTGGCTTTCTAAGCAATATGCGCATGCAGTCAGTATAGGCAACCTTAAGTTTATGAATGCTTGACTTATTAAACTTTATCCACAAAAGAGCAGTGTAAAGAGGAGTACAGTACGCTCTAAACAGGTTTATCTTGACATTTCCTGAGCACCAGTGGAATTTCCTAACCAACATGTTAGCTTGTGCATACAACATGCGGCGCTGTCTATACATGTCCTCATCATCAGACATTTGATCGGTGATGACATGTCCCAGATACTTAGCTTTACAGCAGATAGAACCTGCCCTGACAGGTAAAATGATGGGAAGACTAGATATTTGTCCCCTTTTACTTTACGAATCATGACAACGCTCTTTTTAGCATTGTATTTCACGTCAAATTGGACACCATACTCAGAGCATATATTCAACATCTGCTGAAACCCAGCACTGCTAGGAGAAAAACCCGCCAGATCATCGGCATACATAAGATGGTTTACACATATATATATATATATATCTCCTAGCACACAAATATAAAATCAGTCATTCACACACTTCTCAGCACATGGTTCTCCCTATCATGATCACTGTTCTCTCACATACATTTCATTAGGGCCTACCCATACACATTCGCAATCAGTGACATCAAACTTATTTCCAGAAATCCTAATATTGTGAATAAAATAACTATGGACACATGTCAAGATATTTTATCATTATTTTCATTCTACATTAGAATAATAAAATGTAATGCTTACATACCTGCACTTATATCATATCATATCATAAACATACAGCCGGAAACAGGCCTTTTCGGCCCTCCAAGTCCGTGCCGCCCAGTGATCCCCGTACATTAACACTATCCTACACCCACTAGGGACAATTTTTACATTTACCCAGCCAATTAACCTACATACCTGTATGTCTTTGGAGTGTGGGAGGAAACCGAAGATCTCGGAGAAAACCCACGCAGGTCACGGGGAGAACGTACAAACTCCTTACAGTGCAGCACCCGTAGTCAGGATCGAACCTGAGTCTCCGGCGCTGCATTCGCTGTAAAGCAGCAACTCTACCGCTGCGCTACCGTGCCGCAGAAGTGCTAGCTTTCGACAGGAGTAATGTACATTGCTACCATAGTTTAGTTTTGAATTTAACATATAATTGAGGGGGCCGGTGCAATATAGTGCTGACCCTCACTTTTGTAATGAGTTACATGCATTGACACGATACCCACTACCCTACAACCTGTGAAAAAATCATATTTAAATTCAACTGATAAGTTGGTCAAATAACATAGGCACCTTCTTGTTTTTTTTGTGATTTGTGGTTTTTTCAAATGTGAATATCTCATAACGACTCATTTGTGGGTTAGCAGTATATTGCACCAATCCCCTTTAATTTTACATCATTCATAAATGAACTTCATAAACGAGGATAACACTTTTTATTTCTGTCATTCATAGTAAGATTTACATCATTTTATGTGCAAGATATACAGGGTTGCACTGTTTCGCATGTCAGCTAACCAATGAAATGATCAGGCCCTGATTTATACCAGCTCTTCACCTTCCCCCCCTTTGTCTGAAGAAGGGTCCCAACATGAAACATCACCCATCCTTTTTCTCCAGAAATGCTGCCTGACCCGGTGACTTACTCCACCACTGTGTCTATTTGAATTGGATTCATGCTTCTGTACCATATCAGGCAGCATTTGTCATTTTAGTGGCTGTCAAGGATTTTTAACTAATCAATTCACCAACTCAAATTTTTTTGGCTCTAAGTATAAAGTTAAATGTCTTTTCAATTATATTGTGGATACAGTAGAGTTCTATTGTTTGCAAATGCCTAATCTCTGCTTCCATGCCTTTTTAAAATAAAACAAAAAGAGATACAGCTCATGGAGGTGAAATTAAAATTAACAGAGAAAGCAAAGATGAACAGTTCATTAAATCTGATCAATTGGCCTGATACAGACAGTGGATCTCTAGTGCAAATATTCAATGTAACATCCAAAGTTTAAAGATCACGAAGCAGCAACTCTTCAAGAAATAGTTATAGATGTCAACTATCAACCCATCCAAGAAGTTGAACAAACATAATTGTTTGCAAACATTTTATATACGAAGAAATTGCAGAGTTGTAAACACAGCCCAGTCTGGCACACAGAATCTGCTTACTAAAATGGCGCTGAAATTTACCCATGGCCTACTACAGTTTTTAGAGTCGGGTGGTCTATCTTGCTCCTCTAGTATCTTTGGTCCCCAATACATGCTGGTTCAAAGGTTAATCGGTAAATGTAAATTATCCCTGCGAATGTGGGTGGTGGGCGGATGAATGAGAATTAATGGGTACGTGAAAAGGAATAGGCAGCAGGGAATTAAAGTCATAAGGAACGGGGCCATTCGGCCCATCACATCTACAGCACCATTCAATCTTGGCTGACCTATCCTTCTAGACCACACTCTCATGCCTTCTCCCCATAATCTCTGACACCTGTACTATTGAAGAATCTATCTATCTTTGCCTTAAAAATATCCATAGCCTTCTGTGGCAAACAATTCCACAGATTCTCCACCCTTTGACTAAAGAAATTTCTATCTTCCTAAAAGAATGTCCTTTAATTCCAAGACTTTGACTTTGAGTCCTGGATTCTCCCATTAGTGGAAAAATCCTCTCCACATCCATTCTATCCAAATCTTTCACTATTCTGTATGTTTCAATTAGGTCCCCCTCATTCTCCGAAACTTCAGCGGGTGCAGGCCCAGTGCTGACAAACGATCATCATAGGTTAACCTACTCATTCCTGGGATCATTCTTGTAAACCGCCTCTGGACTATCGATAGCCAGCACATCTTTCCACAGATATAGTGCCCAAAATTGCTCACAATATTACAATTGCGGCCTTACCAGCGCCTTATGGAGCCTCAACATTACATCCCGGGTTTTGTATACAAGCCCTCTTGAAATCAATGTTGGAACAGAGTTTGCTTTCCTTACTATCGATTCGACTTGCAGATTAACTTTTTAGGAATCCAACACCAGCACTCCCACGTCCATTTGCACCTCTGTTTTCTGGATTCTCACCCCATCTGGAAACTTACCTATGCTTTATTCCTACTCTAAAAATGCATGACTCCACACTTTGAGATATTGATGAAATATTGATCTTCACCTTTCATTTCACAGGAACAGTCACACAACCTTCAGTCCAAGATCACATCCCAGTTTGCTGAACAGCACCAGATTCTCACTGAGAAAGAGCAGCGTGTACTGGCAGATATCCGGGAGGAAGAGAAGAAGATTCTAAATGTAATGGAGAAAAATCTTCGAGAAATTGAAGAGGATTTAAATTCCATTCAGGAGGAACTCTGTAAGTTGCAGCAGCAGATGGATCAAAAGGACAGAGTGGTGTTTCTGAAGGTGAGGGGTTACACTACAGCCTGGTGAAGTGAAAGTGCAGTCACAAAATGGTGGGTGACATTTCTAAAATAAATGCTGCATTTACCAGTAATTGAGAACTGGGTAAATGTTTCATCTGTTCCAGTTGTTGTTGTTCCCAAACTAATTGGCCTCCCACATAATCTATGGGATCTCAGGACTGCCTGGCCGGAATGTAGAGAGGAGTTTGTATTCTGTAGAGCTCAAAACTACGACGACTGATTCTATATCTGATCCTAAGGAACACGAATGAACAGAGGGCAGTAAATCTCTGGGATTCTCCAACCCACAGACTCTGAGAGGTTTAACCTGTTAGACGTATTTATACCAGAGGAAGATACATTTTTGAAAATTTGGGGAACTGAAATCAAAGGGAATGGGACAAAGCGGAGGCGTTCAGTCCTGGGCTAGATCAGCCATGACCACATTGTGGAGGTTAACATTGAAAACTAGAACGTGGCACACACAGCAGATTGATCATCTATATCAATAGACAATAGACAATAGGTGCAGGAGGAGGCCATTTGGCCCTTCGAGCCTGTACGCACCGCCATTCAATGTGATCATGGCTGATCATTCTCAATCAGTACCCCATTCCTGCCTTCTCCCCATACCCCCTGTCTCCGCTATCCTTAAGAGCTCGATCTAGCTCTCTCTTGAATACATTCAGAGAATTGGCCTCCACTGCCTTCTGAGGCAGAGAATTCCACAGATTCACAACTCTCTGACTGAAAAAGTTTTTCCTGATCTCAGTTCTAAATGGCCTACCCCTTATTCTTAAACTGTGGCCCCTTGTTCTGGACTCCCCCAACATTGGGAACATATTTCCTGCCTCTAACGTGTCCAACCCCTTAATAATCTTATACATTTCGATAAGATCTCCTCTCATCCTTCTAACTTCCAGTGTATACAAGCCTAGTCGCTCCAGTCTTTCAACATATGATAGTCCCTCCATTCCGGGAATTAGCCTAGTAAAGCTACGCTGCACGCCCTCAATAGCAAGAATATCCTTCCTTAACTTTGGAGACTATAACTGCACACAGTACTCCAGGTGCGGTTTCACTAGGGCCCTGTACAACTGCAGAAGGACCTCTTTGCTCCTATACTCATCTCCTCTTGTTATGAAGGCCAACATTCCATTGGCTTTCTTCACTACCTGCTCTACCTGCGTGCTTCCTTTCAGTGACTGATGCACTAGGACACCCAGACCTCGTTGTACGTCCCCTGTTCCTAACTTGATACCATCAGCAGTGGGTGGTCACCTTGGGGGAATTTGCTCTGTTTGTTTTACCCACGTTTGTTCACCAAGAAAGACATCCCATTCTACATCATAGACAGGCCATTCGGCCCATCCTATCCAGTCAAGATTTCTGGTCCACTCAACATCCCTCCCATCTACTCACCACACCCGGTAACAGTACCTTGAATACCAGGAGTGCTCACGTATTTATCCCACTTGCCCTTAAATTATCTCTGCTGTTGGCTTCAGTCCCTCCAATGCAAGTGAGGTCCATGTTCTCATGACTGCATTCCATTCAGTATTTATTGAAGACCACGTTACATTTCAGCATTGATTTTTGCTCTCCCATCGATTAGAGATATTTCATCCCCCCCTCATTTAAATCCACCACTAAACTTAAATTCTATCTTATCATTCCTGACATCTTCTCCAGATAAAATCCCACAACCTGCCCAGTCTTTGCATTGAGCTCCACCCTCTCAGTTATGCCATCACACCTTGTGCTTTTCCCCATCGTTATACATCTCTACGGCAATATCAGCTTTCTATCTGCATGGCAGTGGCGATAAGAGTTGGGAAATGGGAATTATCAGAGTGTTGTGGAAATGCGGAGAAATTCCCGCTGTCGTGATGAGGACGGTCCATCTCAGTCAATTGAGATTTGTGTTTTATTTCTTTCAGGAGGAAGCCGGTCGCAAGCGAAGGTAGGACATGCTCTTGATGGAAACATTATAAGTTTTTGTGGAACAACTCAAAACATTTCTGATGCTCAGTTGATAACCAGCTATTAAATATTCGCAGGGTTCGTGATGAAGCCAAACCACTGTCGGTGGTAGACGATGCCTTGCCAATTGAAAAGTTTCATTGCCCTGTTTCATTGAACACAGCATTTAAAGAAACATCTGATGTCTTCAAGCAAGGTAAAGCTTATACCTTCTCCATTGTTCTTGTTCCTGACATCTTTAAGTAATAGGTGTACGAAGGAACTGCAGACGCATGTTTAAATCGAAGGCAGGCACAAAATTCTGAAGTAACTCAGCGAGAAAGGCAGCATCTCTGTGGAGACGGAATAGGTGACTTTTCGGGTCCAAAATGTCACCCATTACTTCTCTCCAGAGATGCTGCTTGTCCCTCTGAGTTACTCCAGCATTTTGTGTCCACCTTCGATTGTGTCTATCTTTAAGTAATACTTAGATGCAAAGATTAATGGTATTTTGGACTGAAGGGAAATTGAAGATTTGATCTCCCACCAAGCTCATCTGCTGGGAAGCATCACAGAGTCAGAGAGCTTTGCAGCACAGCAACAGGCCCTTTGACTCGACTCGACCATGCCAACCAAGTTGCCCAACCAAGCTAGCCCCACTTGCCTGAGTCTGGCTCATATCCTTCCAAGTATTTCCTATCCACGTATCTACCCAATTCTCTGTAAACTGTTGTAATTGTATCTGCCTCAACCACTTCCTCTGTCAGATCGTTCCACATCTACACTACCCACTGACTGAAAAACCTGCTCCTCGGGTCCTTTTTATTGTTCCCAATCTCACCTTAAACTGATGCGCTCGAGGTTTAGACTCTCCGACCTTGGGTAAAGTATTGTGGCTAATCACCTTAACTGGGCATCTTATACACATCGATAATGTTCCTCTGACAGGCTCCCAAGAAAAAATGTCCCAGTCTGAATAGTCTGATCCAGGATTGAGTAGATTAACCTATGATGAGCATAAGAAAATAACTGTAGATGCTGGTACAAATCGATTTATTCACAAAAAGCTGGAGTAACTCAGCAGGTCAGGCAGCATCTCGGGAGAGAAGGAATGGGTGACGTTTCGGGTCGAGACCCTTCTTCCGACTGATGTCAGGGGGGTGGGACAAAGGAAGGATATAGGTGGAGACAGGAAGATAGAGGGAGATCTGGGAAGGAGGAGGGGAAGGGAGGGACAGAGGAGCTATCTAAAGTTGGAGAAGTCGACGTTCATACCACCGGGCTGCAAACTGCCCAGGCGAAATATGAGGTGCTGCTCCTCCAACTTCCAGCGGGCCTCACTATGGCACTGGAGGAGGCCCATGACAGAAAGGTCAGACTGGGAATGGGAGGGGGAGTTAAAGTGCTCGGCCACCGGGAGATCAGTTTTGTTAATGCGGACCGAGCGCAGGTGTTCAGCGAAGCGATCGCCGAGCCTGCGCTTGGTTTCGCCGATGTAAATAAGTTGACATCTAGAGCAGCGGATGGAATAGATGAGGTTGGAGGAGGTGCAGGTGAACCTTTGTCTCACCTGGAAAGACTGTTTGGGTCCTTGGATGGAGTTGAGGGGGTCGGTAAAGGGACAGGTGTTGCATCTCGTGCGGTTGCAGGGGAAAGTGCCCGGGGTTGGGGTGGTTTGGGTAGGAAGGGACGAGTGGACCAGGGAGTTACGGAGGGAACGGTCTCTGCGGAACGCAGAGAGGGGAGGGGATGGGAAGATATGGCCAGTGGTGGGGTCCCGTTGTAGGTGACGGAAATGTTGGTGGATGATATGTTGGATCCGCTGGCTGGTGGGGTGGAAGGTGAGAACGAGGGGGATTCTGTCCTTGTTGCGAGTGGGGGGAGGGGGAGCTGCGGGATGTAGAAGAGACCCTAGTGAGAGCCTCATCTATAATGGCGGAGGGGAAGCCCCGTTTTCTGAAGAACGAGGACATCTCGGAAGCCCTAGTGTGAAACACCTCATCCCGGGCGCAGATGCGGCGTAGACGGAGGAATTGGGATTAGGGGATAGACTTTTTGCAGGGGACCGGGTGGGAAGAAGTGTAGTCCAGATAGCTGTGCGAGTCGGTTGGTTTATAGTAAATGTCCGTCACTAGTCTGTCTCCGGTGATGGAGATGGTGAGGTCCAGAAACGGGAGGGAGATGTCAGAGATAGTCCAGGTATATATAAGGGCAGGATGGAAATTGGAGGTGAAGTGTATGAAGTCAGTGAGTTCTGCATGGGTGCAAGAGGTAGCACCAATGCAGTCGTCGATGTAGCGGAGGTAGAGTTCGGGGATGGGGCCAGTGTACGTCTGGAACAGGGATTGTTCGACGTACCCGACAAAGAGGCAGGCGTAGCTTGGGCCCATGCGAGTGCCCATAGCTACGCCTCTGGTTTGGAGGAAGTGGGAGGAGTCAAAGGAGAAGTTGTTGAGGGTAAGAACCAGCTCTGCTAGGCGGAGGAGAGTGTTGGTCGATGGGGATTGGCTGGTTCTACGGTCGAGGAAGAAACGGAGGGCTTCGAGACCATCCTTGTGGGGGGTGGAAGTGTAGAGTGACTGGACATCCATGGTGAAGATGAGGGAGTGGGGGCCTGGGAACCTGAAGTTATCAAGGTGCCTATGATGAGCGTTTGTCGGCATTAGGCCTGTACTCACTGGAATTTAAAATGAGGGGGGACCTCATTGAAAAATACAGAATAGTGAAAGGCTTGGATAGAATGCATGTGGAGAGGATGTTTCCATTAGTGACAGAGTCTAGGACTAAAGGTCATAGCCTCAGAATTAAAGGATGTACTTTTAGGAAGGAGATAGATAGAGCTCTTAAGGATAGCGGAGTCAGGGGGTATGGGGAGAAGCCAGGAACGGGATACTGATTGAGAATGATCAGCCATGATCACATTGAATGGCGGTGCTGGCTCGAAGGGCCGAATGGCCTCCTCCTGCACCTATTGTCTATTGAGATAAGGGGAGATGTTTTTAATCAGAGGGTGGTGAATTTGTGGAATTCATTGCCACAGAAGGCTGTTGAGGCTGTCGTGGTTTTCTTTAGCTTCGAAATTAAGACAGGCGACACGGAGAATTCCTCGAGCTTTTATTTGCAAACAACGGCTGGAACAATCAGGAAGTCAACCGCATGACTGTCCTGACTGTTCACTTAGTACATCGGGCAGTCTATGTTTATAGGATTATTCCAAACCTTATCTTCTTTACATTACCTCATGCCCACACTCCTGCTCTATAATAATTCATTTCTTTGCAGTCCTCCTGTCTGGTGTGCCACCATTAAATCCCATTTACTGCCTTACCCTTATCTTAATACTCTTATCTCTTCACACTCCCCCACCCATATTTTCTATTCTAGTCCATCCATCCTCCCAAGACATATGTCTTCTTTCTCTTGCCACCATTATCTTTCATCCAAATGTGACAAGGCAAAGAGATAATGGTATACAGGCAATCCCTAAGTCAAAGGTTACCAAAGTAGGAATGCCTAAGGATTAAGTCTAAGGACCCAAATATGGAACAAGGGATCTAAGGACTGCTAACTGAGGAATAATGCCAGGCTAACTGAGGAATGCCTAAGAGTACACATGCTACACAGTTAACACTTGAATGTCTGAATTTTGTGCACTATACAAAATATATACTCCCATATATCCCCCTTTGAGACCTACATGGTCTCACAGAAAAAGAAAACTAACAGTCGCACATGTCATTGGCTTACGGCATAAACCTGATCATTGTTAGCCCCCACTTCGGGGTGTTGAGATATATAATGTGCAGCTCGTCGGTGTTCTTCCTCTATCATACTAAAGTCCTGGGTCACTAGGCCAAAACCCCACCCCCATTTGCCTGGGGTAGGAAAAAAGACCCAGCTACCCTTACAATCTATATCCCTAGTACTCCTCCAATGCAATTGGGTCGTCATTATAGTATTCTATCGGCGGGGTCTGCTTCCCTTGGAGGGTAGACGCGCTCTTATCCTGGAACAACGGGAACTGCTTCACAGTAGCTTGCACGAGGAGAGATTTGATACATGGAAAAACACAACACAATATTATAGCAATTACAAGCAGGGCGATTTCAATAGACATCCCTTTTCTTAATGTCCCTTCGATTCCGCACCTGCTCCCCTGACCCTAGCAGGGCAACGTTAGGACCAGTCTGGTTCTGCCAAGTCCAAGTCTGCAAAGTCGATGACTTCCAGGTTTGAGTTGGAAGAAGCAATCGTGGCCTCCACCCATATTGTTGCGAGGAGGACAGGCGCCCACAACCTCATTTTCAACAACCTCAGAATCACTAATGTCCCCCAAGACTTCCTTTATGATCTGGTCAATGCTTGATCCTTCCCCTGCGTTTTCGTTCTCACGCTCGCTTACCTCTTCTGTATTTTCGTTCTCTTGCCCGCTTACCTCGAGGTTATTCACAGGTTGTGCCTGTGGGACAGTCCTTGTACAATGATTGAGATGGTACCATGTAGACCGGCCCTCTACCTGGACGGCAGTCAGTGAGGCTTTAGTTACCGTGAATGGTCGTTCCCTTCTTGGTTCATTCCACCTTCGTCAAAAAGCTCGCACATAAACCTGATCTCCGGGTTTAATAGGCCCTTCTTCCTGGTCCACCTCTGGCTCCCTTTGCTTTTCCTGTGTATAAATAGACTTGTGTATCATAGTTAACTGTTGCATGTATTGTTTCACTTCCACCTCTAATTGTTCCAGGCTTGGTCCCTTGTCAGGACCTCTCCATCTGGGTATCAGCATGGGTCTGCCAGTGAGCATTTTGTGTGGTGTTAAATGAGTTATTCGATTAGTTTGCATGCGACAGCTCATTAATGCCAGTGGCAGGGCATCGATCCAATTTAACTTTGTGGTTGCACAAATCTTATTCAACTTAGCTTTCAACGTTCCATTAACCCTTTCTACCATGCCCTGAGACTGAGGGTGGAACACACACTCAAATCTTTGTTTCACTCTTAGGGTTTGCAGCACCAACTTAACTGTTTTTTGCATAAAAGCCGCTCCATTGTCGGAACTGATTTCGGTCGGTATGCCGAATCGTGGGATGACCTCGTCAGTCGGAAACTTGACTACAGTTCCTGCACCCACATCTTTAGACGGTATCGCCTCCGCCCATCTGCTAAATCTATCTATTACTACCAGCATGTATCTTTTCCCTCTTACCGTTTTCAGCATGTCCACATAGTCGATCACCAAGTGTCTAAATGGTCCTCCAGGCACAGGTATATGACCTATAGGTGTTATTAACATATCGGTAATACTATTTCTCTATTGCTCATTTTCAAACTTACGGGGGTTGTGCATCGTGTTAACTGTGTTTTTCCCGACAACCCTACAGTTTTAACAAATTTTCCTGACTTGGAAAGGTGGGAGGCATACTGCGGCTGTACACAAGTATATGTAGCTCCAGTGTCTATCATCATAGGTGTTAACCGCCCTCCCAAAATTACCTGAACCATGGGTTCTTCTTCTGCCTCTCGCGTGATCATTGGGTAAAGTCCCTTCCCATCCGGGTTCTCTGGGCACCCCTCATATCTAGCATGGGGATTCATGAGTCCAATTGGGCCTCCAGACGGGCCCGTTGGGGCCGATCCTGTGTTAAAACACTGTTCACCCCCTGTGGGTTCCTGTTGGTATAGACCGGGCCATGGACGGTGTGGGCAGTCCCTCCTCAGGTGCCCTACCTGATTACATCCCCAACATGTTTTATCAACTGCCCATCTACTTACTGGCCTTCCTCGTCCCCTTCCTTGCGTCCCCCCTTGGGGGCCCCAGGCCTGTCGGGGCTGATTTCCTGATTTATTTTGTCCCTGATAGGGCATTTGAGGAAACGTTCCCCCAAAGACATTTATTATTGGCATGGGATTCTCTGGCCTCTGCCTGGCTCTGTCATAGGACCCACAATGCATCGGTGCATTGTTTATTTCTGCTGTTTCAGCCGGGTCTGTTGTTACTGCCAGCATTTTCTTTCCTTTTTCACGTTCTTTCTTTTTCAGTTCTTCTAGTTGCATTTGCATCACTTTTCTCTGCACCTCTTCGTGCTGGTCCGCCAGTCTTTGTCTATCCTTACGATATTTGTTGACTGCATGAACCAGGTGGTCCCTGAACTGGGAGTGGGATATGGTTGTCAATCCCACCACTCCTTCAGTCTGGACTTAACCTGAGGGGGCGTGGCATCCACCACAGAGGTCCGAAACAAAGTGGTCATCAACTCACTACCGTCTATTTGTTGTTCGGTTTCAAGTCTCCACTTTTTCAGTTGATCCTCCAAATAGGCTGCTGGGTTCTCCGTGTCCCCCAGCGGGTCTCCCCTCAATGTCTTTAAGTCCACCTTGAGCGGGTAACAGTCTCTGAGGGCCTGCCATACCCTCGGTCTGACTAGGTCAAATGACTGGCCATCAATCATCGGGTTATTTGCGTTTTTTACCCCAGCCATTTCAAACAGCTCTGCTAATTTCGTGGTTCCCATTACCTTCACCAGTAGTGCCTTCAAATCTCCCATAGCCAATAACCGTCCCATAGTTTCCTCCTCAAAGACCCTAATCCATTTTCCTGCCCCGTCATATATGTTGGGCAAGGCGTTTCTCAGGTCTCGGGTCACCCAAGGAATATACTGGGTTTGTCCTGCCTTTTTCAGAAGTAATGGCATCATTCTCCCCCTCAGTTCCTGTATCCCGTTTGGCATCTCTTGTTGTGGTTCTACCTGTATGCTTTCCCACCTCATTCTTCTCTGGGTGTACCCCTGACTTTCCTTTCTTTCTCTTTCCATATCTTTTTCCATCTCCCTCATCTCTATCTCTAAGCGCTTCATGGATGCCTCTATTTCTCTTCTACACTCCCTTGTTCTTTCCCCATCACTTTCTAATTGTGCTTCATTCTCACAGTTTTGCCTTCTCTCTGATGCCTGCTGATTACTCGCCTGTGTTTCTGTGTTGCTGTCTCCCTCATACTCCTCATTTGCTGCCTGACGGGTCTCATAAATCTTTCTGTCCCTGAGGTCCTGCAGCCTTCTGATGTCTGCTTCTCGTTCCCGTGCTTCTTGCTTCATCCTTTCCTTTTCTCGCTGCCCCCTTCTCTGTCTATATTCCTTTATGTCTTGCTCATCGTTCCAAACTGCGACTTCTCCCTCTATCTCCACTATCCCTTTCACCAAAGGGCACTGCTTTATTCCGTCCTGGCCGGAATAGGGAGGGGGATACCCAGGGTCCCTTAGGCTGGGGTACAGAGTTGATTTTTTCTCCTGAAGCTCCTGACTTTCATGCTGTTTTTCGGGATTTTCACCCTTGTTTGGGGAAGTATTCTTTTCCTGGTATGCTTTCCTCAGCCTCTCTCCTTCTATTCTAAACAATTTAAGCACGACTAGTTCTTTTTCCTTTTTCATTACTCGGATTTCTGATTTATCCTTAGGCCTATAGTTCTTAATTAACACTTCCATTTCATCACACGTGTTTGTATCAAACGTGCGTTCCTTGGGCCATTTCGTAGCCAATTTTTTCGTCCTTTTTTCCCATTTTTCAGAATGTTTTTTAATATCCTCTTTGGATGCGGGGAATTTCTTACTTAGTAGTTCAACTGCAGTTATTGTATTCATTGTACTCGTCTTATGTTAGTGCACTTGGTCAGTCAGTTTAAATGCAGTCCTTGTTCTCACTCCGTTCCGTCTCTCTGGTCACTATACTACCTACTACGCTATTTCTATCTTCTACAGTTCTACTATATTCCTTTAATATTTTGCAATTTTATTTTTTAATGTTATCCAATTATTCCAATTCTTGTTCTGCCCGTACAGACCCTTACTCACTTAGGGCGGTATCCACAGATCATCTGATCCTGCCCGTACAGACCCCTAGCTAACCACAGTGGTATCCACAGGACGCCTTATCTTGCCTGTGCAGATCCCTAGTTAACTGGAGCGGTATACACAGGACGTTTTATCCTGCCTGTACAGACCCCTAGCCAACCAGAGTGGTATCCACAGGACGTCTTATCTTGCCTGTACAGACCCCTAGCCAACCAGAGTGGTATCCACAGGACGTCTTATCTTGCCTGTGCAGATCCTTAGTTGACTAGAGCGGTATCCACAGGATGCCTCGTCTATCCAGTCCCCTATCCTCTTAGGGCGGTATCCACAAGGTCTTATTGACGTCACACAATCTTACTCGACTATTATCCACTTACCCCACTGCGCAGCCTTCTCGAGCAATCCTCCGGGTCTCATTTAAAAAAAAGTAATTTAACGATAAGTTCTGTTGGATCGGAGGGGCCCTTGGACCGCCTGGGCGCTCCTGTGCCACCAGTGGTCCCCGTTTTCAACAGGCTATAGTCCAAATAAAGCGGAAAACCGCCTACCTTTTTTTTTTGCGGGTGGCCACCCTTTTTCCTGTTGTCCCGGGGAGCCCCTGACGGGCTTGGAAGCGCCTTTAGCTTGTCGTCCGTTATTGAACAGGCCTCTTTCCAATCCTGCCGACTACGCCAATTTTGTCGTAGTTACCGGTGTTCAAAATGAAGCAGATGACACGGAGAATTCTTCAAGAAGTTAAAAGCCTTTATTTGCAAACAACGGCTGGAACAATCAGGATGTCAACCATCTGACTGCCCACTTAGTACATCGGGCAGTCTATGTTTATAGGATTATTCCAAACCTTATCTTCTTTACATTACCTCATACCCACACTCCTTTCTTCAGTCATTCATTTCTTTGCAGTCACCCGTCTGTCCCGCCACCATTAAATCCCATTCAGTAATATATCCTTATCTCAATGCTCACATCCCTCCATACTTCGCCTCCCTTATTTCCCTGCTAGTCAATCCCTCACATCCATTCATCACCCCAAGGCCTATGTCTTTCTTTATCTGCCACCATTATCTTCTATTCTGGTTCATCCATCATTCCAACTCGTATGTTTCTCCTCCTCGCTCCACCATTAATTATCCGTCTGTGCACAGCAGTTACAGACACGTGTCAAGGGTAAAGAATGTCTAGAGCGCCTTAATTAGTTACAGAGAGGCGCCTAATGCCTAAGTAGTTACAAACCTTAAACAACAATGTTTAATGTATAAAATAATATCGTAACAATGTCTAATGTATAAAATAATATCGTATTATCTCCCATACTACATTCACATCCAAGTCTTAGAAATATAACATAAACAGCAGTGAACATCTGAAATGTTCTGCCCTAGGAGGTAGTGATAGGTCAGATTATTGGAATAGGCAAAGTGAACACAGATGGATATTTGAAGGATCGACAAATTGGCAGTTATGGAGAACAGGAAATGGTGCCATCTTAGATCAGTCAGGATCACATTGAATGGTGGAGTCGGCCTGAGGAGTGGAGCCTACTCCTCCTGCTATTTTCTTGTGATCTTTAGTTTTTTTCATACCTACAGCATGATAAACCTTACACAGAGTTGAATGCGGCAAAGATTGACAATCCTTGTCCCTGCGACAATGATTTTGCTGTGCGGTGTGAGATTGGGTAGTCTAGGCCTGTGTACTCGAGCGTTTGGGTGTATTCGAGGAGATCTCGGTGAAACAGAGTCCTTACAGGGCTCAGTGGGCTGGATGCAGGGAGGATGGTTCCCCTGTCAGATGGGTTTGGAGAGCGAGCACTCTCTCAGAATGTGGGTCGCACCGTGTAGGACAGAGATAAGGAGACATTACTGCACGCAGAGACTGAGGAACGACCCTGCACCGGTGGCTGTGGAGTCATTCAGTGCTCTTGGACCTGAGAGCCATGGTTGTACATTACAGAGGCTGGCCCTTTGGCCCATTGTGTCCAAGACCATCTTTTCCCAGTTATACTAATCGATTTGCCCACATTCCATCGGCATTCTTCTGCACCTCACCTATTTAAGTATCTCTTATATAGCGATTATATCTCACTCCACCACCTCCTCTGTAGCATGTTCCAGATATCACCCACTCTCAGTGTAAATCTATGTACTAAACCTCTCGTTTGTTTGTTTGTTCGTTCCTGAACTACAGACAAAAAGGTACACGATAGTGCGACAATTTTAGGCCCACCTTACTTACCGCCGTCCCTTTGGTGCGAATGGAAAGAGTTTCATTGAAATTGGTGTTATATATTTAAAGTTATTCACATTTTAAAGTTTAAATTTATCTCCCAGGTAGGTAGGGGGAAGGGAGGGAGGGGGGAGGAGGGGGGGTTGGGGGGAGGAGAAGGTGCTGCACCAATGCAGGAGAGGTTTGGGCCCAACTTGGTCTAGTAAAACCTAAATCTCAGATATACTTTAAAATTCCTTGCTCTCAATATAAACCTGCACTCTCATGATTTGATATCTCTGAATCCAAATAAGGTTTAGATAATTACCCTGCATCCTGCTGCAGACTTTGACTACATTCCCTACTATCCACAATTTTTGCTTCCTCCACAAACTTACTAATCACACCTCCTACATTCACATGCACCGATCTCTGCTGCACACCACCAGTCACAGACCTCCAAGCAGAAAAATCATCCATCTACCGCTACCTTCTACCTCCAACCACCAAGCCAATTGTGGATCCATTTCACCAGCTCGCCTTGGATCCCACCTGCCTTCGCTTTCTGGACCAGGCTTACATGCGGAACATTGTCAAGTCCCTCAGTGAAGTTCATATATTGCTTCACAATGAGATCAATGTGTTAGCCACCTCCCCCTCACCCTCCACTCAAAGAAACAGGGGCAGGCCCCTCGTGTCTGCCCCCATTCACTATGATCATGGCAATTCCACCCCACAATCTACCTCCTCTTTAACAACCTCAAATTACCGCTCACCTCAATCTCCTCTTGCTCCGAACTGCCTTCATATCTGAATAAGCCACTTCATTCCTCCATCCCCACCGCAATCCTCCGCACTCGTCCTCCCCGTCCACCCTCCCCCACCTCACGAAATTCCCCTCTCCATCCCCGGATAAAAACTCCGGGAGAGATGTCTGTTGTCCACCCGCTGTGGTCGGGGTGAAACCCCGGGCAAGGTTTCAGTTGTCCGCCCGCCTGTGCCTGAGGCCGAGCGGCCTCTCCCCCGGTCCTGGGGCCGCGCTGCCCGAGTCTCCCCCCGACCCCCGGGGACTCTCTGATTCTCTGCTTCTCCCCCCAGTCTCCGTCACCCTGGATGTGGAAACAGCGGCTCCGGGGCTCGAGGTGTCTGAGGATCGGAAGAGGGTGAGATGGACCCGGACCTGGAGGAGTCTCCCTGACACCGGGAAGAGGTTTACAGGCAGTGCGTGTGTGCTGGGATCGGAGGGATTCACATCGGGGAGACATTACTGGGAGGTGAAGGTGGCGGGGAGTCGGGGCTGGAGTCTGGGAGTCGCCGCAGAGTCTGTAGAGAGGAAGGGATCGGTCACACTGACCCCGGAGACTGGAGTCTGGAGCATCGGGCGGGGGGGTGACGGGTTTGATGCACTCACCTCCCCTCCATCCCGTCTCCCCGCCCGTCCCATCCCCGGGAGGGTGGGAGTTTATCTCAGTTACGAGTCCGGGACAGTTTCATTTTACGACGCGGGCACCAAGTCCCATCTCCACACCTTCACTGGGAATAAATTCACGGAGAAACTTTATCCTTTCTTCTGGACTTGGGATGAAAACAAGTGGCTGAGAATCTGCTCCGGTTCCGCTCCGGGTGTGTAAAAGGGTCGGGTCCCGGGACCGGCGTCAGGAGCGGGGCTCAGGGGCTGTGGGGCAGAAACCCGGTGGACAACAGGTCGGCGCTGAACGGCTCCCATTTAATCCCCCAAATTCCTCGTTGTAAAACCCCAGTGAGCGCGGAAATAAAACCAGGGGGAATGTAAATGTGGGAAGAGAGAAATAAACAGCAAGTGGAATCAGAGCTGTCGATCCGTTCGTTTCAACGCGTTAACTATGTCCGTCAATGAAACAGAAATACTTTTGTGTAATTCTGTGTCTTGTTGCTTTTTTTTCGTCTGGCTGTATGGTAATTCGCATATCACTGTAACTTAATTGGTACATGTGACAATAAAAGACCTTTGAAACCTATATCTCTAAAACTTACTAAAGCTTACTTGGAGAATGTAATGCTTTTAAACTAACTCAAGTTCATACCTTCTCTTTTTTCTGATGATCGTGTAATCAGGATCTGTGATGCCATCTGCCAGCCTGATTCTCTCCTCACTTATACCTCAATCATCCCCTCTAACATCTTCAAACTTTAAACTCAAAGCTTGACACCGACTGATTGCTGAAGATAGGCACAAAAGGCTGGAGTAACCTAGCGGGACAGGCAGCATCTCTGGAGAGAAGGAATTGGTGACTTTTCGGATTAAGACTCTTCTTCAGACTATATCTTCGGTTTAAACCAGCATCTGTGTGGAGATCTGTCCTTTTTCTTTGCTTCAGCCACTAGATTCCGCATGGGCTTTGCAGCATTGTGTGCTAGGCACATGCTTGAGGCTCTCTCTTTCTCTCTCACACCTGCTTGAGGCTACGTAATCACAAAAATGCTGAGCTTGCTAAAGCTAGTAGTAATCAGTAGCCCAAGACCGCAGAATGTTCCAGCTCGTCTTCAGAGGAGAAAAACACAATGTATAAAGAACATAAACAATAAACAGACGCCCACTAAACCTTGAACAATAGCATGTTAGGACCTTATATGGGAAAATTGACGTAATTCCAATATTGATTGGTTGTGATACTTGTAAATAACTGTGAATTCTGCGGTTTTGGGGGATAAAAGGGGCTTAATTCTAGGGGCTGGTGTGACACGTTTCCACTGGCCCCGGAGTCCGCAACTCTGTGTGTGCTTTTAGAAACCTGTCAACGAGATCTCTAATAAACTAACAGGTAAAGTCTGTGCCGTCTCTGAATATTGTCATCCAACTGACCGCGAACGCGAAGTCGAACTCGACATTTGGTGGCAGCGGTGGGATTCCACAACAAAGATCGATACATAGTGGCTGAGACTTAAGGGTACGAGGATCGAAGAACGGTGGAATTGGCCAGTAGAGTGAGTATCTTGTTTGGCCACTCTATTTTCCCCGTCTTTGTGACTCTATGACCCGCCGATCACCGCTGATGTGTTAATCTGCGTGACGGAATCTCGGGGGTCAGTTGGACGGACAGGTGGGTAAGGATTTTTAGGAAGGATTGTTGAGTCTAAACGGTAAACGAGGATTAAAGGCCCTGAGGTTTCAATCCTCTAAAGATTAAAAAGGTCTAACGCATTAGCAGCTAATAAGGTGTACCGTGTCTCACTAGGGGACATAGAACAAAAGGTATAATAAGACTCAACCAATAATGATCCTCGGGTAAATTATAGAGCATAAGTGTGTTGTATGTAAAGAGTTAAAATTAAAGAGTTGTATATCGGACAAGGGAGTACTCCTCTGCCTAACACCCAGCCTTAGACCGGTTGTTAAGAGGGGAAATCCCCCACGCGAAGGTCAGGACCCTGAAGTGGGCTGCCAAGGCACGAGAGGAAACTCAGGGAATATACAACTCCTTTTGTTGATAAGAAAAACATATATAAAATACAAATGGGGAACGTAATAGACACCACCTCGGACGACAGGTCCCCTCTTAACCTTTTATGTGATAAGCTCCCGGAATATGCTAAACAATTCCGACTATTATCGGGGGCCCTTAATAAGAAACTAGGACCTACTGTATGGCCATTAGGGGGGTCAGATGACCTGGAAACTGTCCAAAAAGCCCAGGAGCTTATCTGGACCCGAAACCGCAGTAAGGAAGCAAAACTTCTGATCCAGAAGTGACGGGAGTTTTGCCAAGAAAAGAGGGATAAGGAGATTTTATCTAGTTGGCAGGACAACGTCGTAAAATTGGGCATTAAGTTGACAGACGAAGGAAGCCCTAAAACTGTTGACATTTTAAAAAAGGAGGTGGGAGAAGAAAAACGGAAGCGGCCGACCGTAACTAAACCAACTAAAGATGTACAATCAAAAGAATTGCGCAATTCAATGGCTGGCATAGGTTTGGGGGGGATGACGACTCCATATGGGACGAGGGTTTATTGTATCTCACCCTTAGTAGCCAAACACCCCCTCCAGTTTTGAGACACCCAACCGGTGGTGGGCTTCCCGATCCCAGCCTGAGTAGTGGAGGCTTCCAATCAGGAACTCAGGACCTGGCTCAGAGCCCCAGTGCACCCCCTACTCCCGCAGCCATATACCCTACCGCTGATCGCCCCCCTCCACCTGGCTATACAGATGTGGTGACTTTTCACCGAGGACCATGTGAGGGGACAAGGAGTAAAGATCATCTGAAAACGACCGCAGATTTGAACATCGCACTCCCGCAGCACGTCCAGGCTAAACGATCGATACGTCCCAGATCAGGGAGCCCCTCTCAGAAGAGGGATACGGACACAGACTCGTCTGGGTCTAGTGATGAGGAAAATACTAATCGGCAACTCCCTGTACGTCATGTGCCCAATCCAAGAGCCGGGGTAGTTCCGCCCGGTGGAGGTGCAGCAGCACCCAATACCATAGAAGTGTACATTCCTTGGAAACCGCATGAAATTGTTTCCCTCCTTAATGGTGCTCCGGACAGAAAAAAAATCCCCCCAGGCATTCTACGACTGGCTACGTACTACAATATCGGTGTATCAGGCTGATAGCAGAGATTTATGGTCCCTGGTCAGACAGGTCCTGAATCGAAAGGAATGGCTGAAGTTTGTCGAGATAATAGGGGGGTATCAGGATCATGCGGCTATGGCAAACGCTGTCGGTAATGCCCCAAACATAAGAGAAGATACCATCATTAATGCCTGTCATGGGGTCCTCAGAAAACCCATTGATATTAATAAAATCCTGGACACCAAACCAAAAAAAAATGAGGCAGTGGAGGATTTCCTGGACAGGTTTAGTGAAATCTACGATCTCCACTCGGGAGATGAGGCATTTAGGGACAACTTGGCGTCCCCACAATTCAATTCTATACTCCTACATTGCGTGCCTGCAGCGGTAGTATCCCTTGTAAAAGCCAACAACCTGGAACGGAGCGCTTCTACCCCAGATGTCCTAAAACGAACCATTAAAGCTTTATGGAAAGATACACATGGCACTGAGGGTAAGGATGTACAGACAAAAGTAAAAACTGAGTATGTTCTGAAGACAGGCAGTGTACCGGACCCTGCAGGGTATCAAATGGAACCACAATTTTACCGGCCCGGGTGGACCCCTTGGTGGATCCCGGATGGACCACCCTATGCAACAACATGGTGATCGCCACCGTCCAGTCGCATACTATTCCTCCAAACTGGACCCTGTCGCTTTGGGCTACCCGCGATGTACCCAGATCCTCACTGCCATCTACAATAGTCTCCAGTCTGCAGCTAACATCACACTTTAACAAGACATTACCGTTTATAGTTGCCATTCGGTTACCACCTTACTCGGTCAACTACAGACCCAACATCTGACTTCAGCACGGCAAAACCGTTATGAGATCTTTCTGTTAAATAACCCCCAGCTGACTTTTGAATATTGCTCTAACATCAATCCTGCTACATTTCTCGATCACCCATCTCTCGAACAAGTAACCTCTGGGCATGATTGTCTCCCGTTGATCCAAGAAGACACTAGCCCACGGGCTGATCTCTCCGACGCACCGCTCCTCAATCCTGACCTGGTCATGTACACTGATGGCAGTTCCTCCCTGGATGAGCGCGGTCAGCATCTCTCTGGCTATGCAGTAGTTACTGACAATAATCGCCTTTTAGAATCTGGGGCTTTTGATCTACCTGTGTCTGCCCAAAAGGCCGAACTTTATGCCCTGATTCGGGCTTGTATTATGGGGGAGGGATTAAGCGTTAACATATATACAGACTCTCGATACACTTTTGGCGTGGTGCACGACTTTGGCCAACTTTGGAAGAACCGGGGATTCCTCACTTCCTCAGGCACTCCTATTTCTAATCAAGCCCTCGTTTCTACCCTCCTCTTACCAATTCAATTTCCCCTAAGTATCGCTGTCATTAAATGCTCTGCCCATACCTCTGGCACATCCCCCATCGACCTCGGAAATCACAATGCCGACCTTGCAGCCAAACAAGCTGCACGAAGTAAGACTAATGTTGTGTCAAAAATGATGAGATTGTCCACTAATCCCCCCAAGGGACGGTCAACCTCTGAAAAACCTATGCCAACCATCCAAGAAGTACTTCGGTTACAGGAGGACGCTCCTGATGTAGATAAGGCTTTATGAGTCAATTCTGGCTGTAGAATTGATGAAGTGACGGGGCTATGGACCACACCTGTGGGTCAGACCTGTATGACTGATACAATTGCCCTATGGGTGGTTGAATGTATCCATCTGGCCACTCACTGCGGGGCACAAGCAACGAGTTTGTTGCTTCTTAACACCTGGTGGCACCCTCGGCTCCAAGAATTGGCATCCCGTGTGAGTGCACGGTGCCTTGTGTGTCTCCGCCATAACACGGGTCAAGGGGCCCCGTGTTCCCCGGGCAAGACCCCTCTGCCCGAGGGTCCCTTTGAGACCCTACAGATGGATTACATTGAACTTCCACGGTGTCAAAGTTATAAATATGTACTTGTTATTATCGATGTCTTTAGTAAATGGATCGAGGCTTATCCGACTTCTGATAACAAAGCCTCCACGGTGGTTAAAGTGTTACTTAAGGAAATCATTCCTCGTTTTGGCATTCCTGCTCGCCTCAGTTCTGATAATGGTCCGCATTTCATTGCAGCGGTTAACAAGGAAATGTGCGCCCAGCTGGGCGTACATCAGCAACTACACTGCGTGTACCGGCCACAAGCTGCTGGCCTAGTCGAACGAGCTAATCAAACTTTAAAAACCAAACTCGCTAAACTAATTGAACAAACTGGTTCTTCTTGGCTAAAACTGTTGCCTGTAGCTCTTTTTCAGATTCACACTACTCCCGCAGGTGGGACTGCCCTCTCGCCTGCGGAGATCGTTTATGGGCGGCCTCTCCGCACTCCTTGGACTGATGCTCCTCCGGCGCCGGTGCATTTCCACCATATGACTGACGAAATGACCACTTATATTATTGCCCTAACTAAAGCTTTGCGTTTTGCTCATTCACAGGTTCGCGCTGCCTTTGGTACTCCACTTGCCAATACTCCCCCTTCTCCAATCACGCCTGGTTCTTATGTCCTTATTAAAAATTGGACTAAGAAGTCCCTTGACCCACGGTGGGAAGGACCCTTCCAAGTTCTTCTTACGACCCCCACGGCTGTCAAGGTTGAAGGACGATCGGCCTGGGTGTATCTACATCACTGCAAATTGATTGGTCAGGCCAATCAAAAGGAGAAGGAGGAGGAGTCTGTTGGGAAGGATGGGAATGTTTAAGTCAATTTATCTCCTGTTTTGTAAGTTTTTGTTTTTGAGTTAAGTTTTTGTGTTTTTTAAATCTTTTTGTGAGTCTTTTGTCTTTCAGACCAATCCAGATTATCATATACAATTATGGGACACGAAGTCTTATGTGGCCTCTTGGGTTTCGCCCAGATTACGAGTATGGCCGGGATATTCTGGCGATGTGATCCCGGACGTAGCAACCGAGTTTTCCACCTTTGTAGAAACGATGTGATGATGTGTGATGACGATACACCAGAGGCTATGGGATCTTGGAATGTCACCAAGTATAATTACTGTAACGGAGTCCTACACCAAGATACCAGGAGAGTACTCCTGAGATACCGCAACAGGTGGGATTTGCCCTGTTTGTTCCAGGAGTGTCGCTTCGACTTCA
>NW_027601871.1:50000-66005 GCF_053455715.1 Rhinoraja longicauda | reverse complement strand
CAATTCCTTAATAATCTTATATGCTCGGGGACATGTCTGTCTAGACCGCGAGAAATTGCAGGAAGTTATAAATGGAGGCCAATCCATCACACAGAACAGACGTTCCACCATTGACTCCATCTACACATCACGTTGTCTCGAAAAGAAATCAGCCAAAGTAATCAAATACTTTTTTAAAAAACACATTTTTAGGTCTCTTCCTCGGGGCGAGTTTGGGTTTGTGTTTGGGTTTGTGTTTGGGTTTGTGTTTGGGTTTGTGTTTGGGTTTGTGTTTGTGTTTGTGTTTGTGTTTGTGTTTGTGTTTGGGTTTGGGTTTGTGTTTGGGTTTGTGTTTGGGTTTGTGTTTGGGTCTGTGTTTGAGTCTGTGTTTGGGTCTGTGTTTGTGTTTGTGTTTGTGTTTGTGTTTGGGTCTGTGTTTGAGTCTGTGTTTGGGTCTGTGTTTGTGTTTGTGTTTGGGTTTGTGTTTGTGTTTGTGTTTGGGTTTGTGTTTGTGTTTGGGTCTGTGTTTGTGTTTGTGTTTGTGTTTGTGTTTGGGTTTGTGTTTGGGTCTGTGTTTGTGTTTGGGTTTGTGTTTGGGTCTGTGTTTGTGTTTGGGTCTGTGTTTGGGTTTGGGTCTGTGTTTGTGTTTGGGTCTGTGTTTGGGTCTGTGTTTGTGTTTGGGTCTGTGTTTGGGTTTGGGTCTGTGTTTGTGTTTGGGTTTGTGTTTGGGTCTGTGTTTGTGTTTGGGTTTGTGTCTGTGTGTGTGTCTGTGTGTGTGTCTGTGTTTGGGTCTGTGTTTGGGTCTGTGTTTGGGTTTGGGTCTGTGTTTGTGTTTGGGTTTGTGTTTGGGTCTGTGTTTGGGTCTGTGTTTGTGTTTGGGTCTGTGTTTGGGTCTGTGTTTGTGTTTGGGTTTGTGTCTGTGTGTGTGTCTGTGTGTGGGTCTGTGTTTGGGTCTGTGTTTGGGTCTGTGTTTGGGTCTGTGTTTGGGTTTGTGTTTGTGTCTGTGTTTGGGTTTGTGTTTGTGTTTGTGTTTGGGTTTGTGTTTGGGTCTGTGTTTGGGTCTGTGTTTGGGTTTGTGTTTGGATTTGTGTTTGGGTTTGTGTTTGGGTTTGTGTTTGGGTTTGTGTTTGGGTCTGTTGCAATAATCATGCAAAACCTCTCAAATGTTACATGCAATTGATGCATCGCATTAGGATAACTTTGCAGGCTGCTGCAATGTTAAATGCAGTGATGGCCTTGCATTAAAGTCACCTAGCTACCCCCAATGGATGTTATATGCATTAAATTAATTGCAATAATTTTGCAAAACCTCTCAAATGTTAAATGCAACAAATGCATCGCATTAGGATGACTTTTCAGGCTGCTGCAATGTTAAATGCAGTGATCGCCTTGCATTAAAGAAATATTGCAACACCCTGCGATGTGAAATGCAATAATAATTCTGCAAAACCTCTCAAATGATAAACGTGACTAATGCTTCATATTAGGATAACTTTGCAGGCTACTGCAATGTTAAATGCAGTGATGGCCTTGCATTAAAGTCACCTAGCTACCCCCAATGGATGTTTTCTGCATTAAATTAATTGCAATAATTTTGCAAAACCTCTCAAACGTTAAATGCAACAAATGCATCGCATTAGGATGACTTTTCAGGCTTGCTGCAATGTTAAATGCAGTGATCGCCTTGCATTAAAGAAATATTGCAACACCCTGCGATGTGAAATGCAATAATAATCCTGCAAAACCTCTCAAATGTTAAATGCGACTAATGCATCGCATTAGGATAACTTTGCAGGCTGCTGCAATGTTAAATGCAGTGATGGCCTTGCATTAAAGTCATCTAGCGACCCCCAGTGGATGTTAAATGCATTAAATTAATTGCAATCATCCTGCAAAACCTCTCAAATGTTAAATGCAACTAATGCATCGTATTAGGATAACTTTGCAGGCTGCTGGATTGTTAAATGCAGCGCTGGCGTTGCATTAAAGCAATATTGCAACCCCTGGGATGTTAAATGCAATAAAATTAATTGCAATAATTTTGCAAAACCTCTCAAATGTTAAATGCAACTAATGCATCGTATTGGGATAACTTTGCAGGCTGCTGCATTGTTAAATGCAGCGCTGGCGTTGCATTAAAGCAATATTGCAACCCCCTGGGATGTTAAATGCAATAAAATTAATTGCAATAATTTTGCAAAACCTCTCAAATGTTAAATGCAATTAATGCAACGCATTAGAACAACTTTGCAGGCTCCTGCAATGTTAAATGCAGCGCAGGCCTTGCATTAAAGCAAAATTGCAGCTGTTCTGGGGTATTAAACGCATTAAAATCATTGTAATAATCATGCAAAATCTCTCAAATGTTCAATGCAACTAATGCATCGTACCATTAAAATCTTTATTGGTGTACGGTTCCTCCTGACATCCATCCACCCACTCACCGATCAATCAATCAATCAATCTTTGATTAATTCTTATTATTATTAATAATATAAATTATTATTACTGTAGTATTATTATTGTATTTGCTACCCCCGGCACGTAGCGGAACCTCCAGGGCAGGGAGGAGACTATCCGGCATGTGGAAGTGCTTCTGGGAAATGTGTCTGATGTGTGTGGGTCTGTGTGTGTCTGTGTGTGTGTCTGTGTGTGTGTGTCTGTGTGTGGGTGTGTGTGTGTCTGTGTGTGTGTCTGTGTGTGTGTGTCTGTGTTTGGGTCAGTGTTTGGGTTTGTGTTTGGGTTTGTGTTTGGGTTTGTGTTTGGGTCTGTGTTTGGGTTTGTGTTTGGGTTTGTGTTTGGATTTGTGTTTGGGTTTGTGTTTGGGTTTGTGTTTGGGTCTGTGTTTGGGTTTGTGTTTGTGTTTGTGTTTGGGTTTGTGTTTGGGTCTGTGTTTGGGTTTGTGTTTGGGTTTGTGTTTGGATTTGTGTTTGGGTTTGTGTTTGGGTTTGTGTTTGGGTCTGTGTTTGGGTTTGTGTTTGGGTTTGTGTTTGGGTCTGTGTTTGTGTTTGGGTTTGTGTTTGGGTCTGTTGCAATAATCATGCAAAACCTCTCAAATGTTACATGCAATTGATGCATCGCATTAGGATAACTTTGCAGGCTGCTGCAATGTTAAATGCAGTGATGGCCTTGCATTAAAGTCACCTAGCTACCCCCAATGGATGTTATATGCATTAAATTAATTGCAATAATTTTGCAAAACCTCTCAAATGTTAAATGCAACAAATGCATCGCATTAGGATGACTTTTCAGGCTGCTGCAATGTTAAATGCAGTGATCGCCTTGCATTAAAGAAATATTGCAACACCCTGCGATGTGAAATGCAATAATAATCCTGCAAAACCTCTCAAATGTTAAACGTGACTAATGCATCGTATTAGGATAACTTTGCAGGCTACTGCAATGTAAAATGCAGTGATGGCCTTGCATTAAAGTCATCTAGCGACCCCCAATGGATGTTATATGCATTAAATTAATTGCAATAATTTTGCAAAACCTCTCAAATGTTAAATGCAACAAATGCATCGCATTAGGATGACTTTTCAGGCTGCTGCAATGTTAAATTCAGTGATCGCCTTGCATTAAAGAAATATTGCAACACCCTGCGATGTGAAATGCAATAATAATCCTGCAAAACCTCTCAAATGTTAAACGTGACTAATGCATCGTATTAGGATAACTTTGCAGGCTACTGCAATGTAAAATGCAGTGATGGCCTTGCATTAAAGTCATCTAGCGACCCCCAATGAATGTTATATGCATTAAATTAATTGCAATAATTTTGCAAAACCTCTCAAATGTTAAATGCAACAAATGCATCGCATTAGGATGACTTTTCAGGCTGCTGCAATGTTAAATGCAGTGATCGCCTTGCATTAAAGAAATATTGCAACACCCTGCGATGTGAAATGCAATAATAATCCTGCAAAACCTCTCAAAGTTAAACGTGACTAATGCTTCGTATTAGGATAACTTTGCAGGCTACTGCAATGTTAAATGCAGTGATGGCCTTGCATTAAAGTCACCTAGCTACCCCCAATGGATGTTTTCTGCATTAAATTAATTGCAATAATTTTGCAAAACCTCTCAAACGTTAAATGCAACAAATGCATCGCATTAGGATGACTTTTCAGGCTTGCTGCAATGTTAAATGCAGTGATCGCCTTGCATTAAAGAAATATTGCAACACCCTGCGATGTGAAATGCAATAATAATCCTGCAAAACTTCTCAAATGTTAAATGCGACTAATGCATCGCATTAGGATAACTTTGCAGGCTGCTGCAATGTTAAATGCAGTGATGGCCTTGCATTAAATTCATCTAGCGACCCCCAGTGGATGTTAAATGCATTAAATTAATTGCAATCATCCTGCAAAACCTCTCAAATGTTAAATGCAACTAATGCATCGTATTAGGATAACTTTGCAGGCTGCTGGATTGTTAAATGCAGCGCTGGCGTTGCATTAAAGCAATATTGTAACCCCCTGGGATGTTAAATGCAATAAAATTAATTGCAATAATTTTGCAAAACCTCTCAAATGTTAAATGCAACTAATGCATCGTATTAGGATAACTTTGCAGGCTGCTGGATTGTTAAATGCAGCGCTGGCGTTGCATTAAAGCAATATTGTAACCCCTGGGATGTTAAATGCAATAAAATTAATTGCAATAATTTTGCAAAACCTCTCAAATGTTAAATGCAACTAATGCATCGTATTAGGATAACTTTGCAGGCTGCTGCATTGTTAAATGCAGCGCTGGCGTTGCATTAAAGCAATATTGCAACCCCTGGGATGTTAAATGCAATAAAATTAATTGCAATAATTTTGCAAAACCTCTCAAATGTTAAATGCAATTAATGCAACGCATTAGAACAACTTTGCAGGCTCCTGCAATGTTAAATGCAGCGCAGGCCTTGCATCAAAGCAAAATTGCAGCTGTTCTGGGGTATTAAACGCATTAAAATCATTGTAATAATCATGCAAAATCTCTCAAATGTTCAATGCAACTAATGCATCATACCATTAAAATCTTTATTGGTGTACGGTTCCTCCTGACATCTATCCACCCACTCACCGATCAATCAATCAATCAATCTTTGATTAATTCTTATTATTATTAATAATATAAATTATTATTACTGTAGTATTATTATTGTATTTGCTACCCCCGGCACGTAGCGGAACCTCCAGGGCAGGGAGGAGACCATCCGGCATGTGGAAGTGCTTCTGGGAAGGGTGTCTGATGTGTGTGGGTCTGTGTGTGTCTGTGTGTGTGTCTGTGTGTGTGTGTGTGTGTGTGTGTCTGTGTGTGTGTCTGTGTGTGTGTCTGTGTTTGGGTCTGTGTTTGGGTCTGTGTTTGGGTCTGTGTTTGGGTCTGTGTTTGGGTTTGTGTTTGGGTTTGTGTTTGGGTTTGTGTTTGGGTTTGTGTTTGGGTCTGTGTTTGGGTCTGTGTTTGTGTCTGTGTTTGGGTTTGTGATTGGGTCTGTGTTTGGGTTTGTGTTTGGGTTTGTGTTTGGATTTGTGTTTGGGTTTGTGTTTGGGTTTGTGTTTGGGTTTGTGTTTCGGTTTGTGTTTGGGTTTGTGTTTGGGTCTGTTGCAATAATCATGCAAAACCTCTCAAATGTCACATGCAATTGATGCATCGCATTAGGATAACTTTGCAGGCTGCTGCAATGTTAAATGCAGTGATGGCCTTGCATTAAAGTCACCTAGCTACCCCCAATGGATGTTATATTCATTAAATTAATTGCAATAATTTTGCAAAACCTCTCAAATGTTAAATGCAACAAATGCATCGCATTAGGATGACTTTTCAGGCTGCTGCAATGTTAAATGCAGTGATCGCCTTGCATTAAAGAAATATTGCAACACCCTGCGATGTGAAATGCAATAATAATCCTGCAAAACCTCTCAAATGTTAAACGTGACTAATGCATCGTATTAGGATAACTTTGCAGGCTACTGCAATTTAAAATGCAGTGATGGCCTTGCATTAAAGTCATCTAGCGACCCCCAATGGATGTTATATGCATTAAATTAATTGCAATAATTTTGCAAAACCTCTCAAATGTTAAATGCAACAAATGCATCGCATTAGGATGACTTTTCAGGCTGCTGCAATGTTAAATTCAGTGATCGCCTTGCATTAAAGAAATATTGCAACACCCTGCGATGTGAAATGCAATAATAATCCTGCAAAACCTCTCAAATGTTAAACGTGACTAATGCATCGTATTAGGATAACTTTGCAGGCTACGGCAATGTAAAATGCAGTGATGGCCTTGCATTAAAGTCATCTAGCGACCCCCAATGGATGTTATATGCATTAAATTAATTGCAATAATTTTGCAAAACCTCTCAAATGTTTAACGTGACTAATGCATCGTATTAGGATAACTTTGCAGGCTACTGCAATGTTAAATGCAGTGATCGCCTTGCATTAAAGAAATATTGCAACAGCCTGCGATGTGAAATGCAATAATAATCCTGCAAAACCTCTCAAATGTTAAACGTGACTAATGCATCGTATTAGGATAACTTTGCAGGCTGCTGCAATGTTAAATGCAGTGATGGCCTTGCATTAAAGTCACCTAGCTACCCCCAATGGATGTTTTCTGCATTAAATTAATTGCAATAATTTTGCAAAACCTCTGAAACGTTAAATGCAACAAATGCATCGCATTAGGATGACTTTTCAGGCTTGCTGCAATGTTAAATGCAGTGATCGCCTTGCATTAAAGAAATATTGCAACACCCTGCGATGTGAAATGCAATAATAATCCTGCAAAACCTCTCAAATGTTAAATGCGACTAATGCATCGCATTAGGATAACTTTGCAGGCTGCTGCAATGTTAAATGCAGTGATGGCCTTGCATTAAAGTCATCTAGCGACCCCCAGTGGATGTTAATTGCATTAAATTAATTGCAATCATCCTGCAAAACCTCTCAAATGTTAAATGCAACTAATGCATCATATCATATCATATCATATATATACAGCCGGAAACAGGCCCTTTCGGCCCACCAAGTCCGTGCCGCCCAGCGATCCCCGTACATTAACACTATCCTACACCCACTAGGGACAATTTTTACATTTACCCAGCCAATTAACCTACATACCTGTACGTCCCATCGTATTAGGATAACTTTGCAGGCTGCTGGATTGTTAAATGCAGCGCTGGCGTTGCATTAAAGCAATATTGCAACCCCCTGGGATGTTAAATGCAATAAAATTAATTGCAATAATTTTGCAAAACCTCTCAAATGTTAAATGCAACTAATGCATCGTATTAGGATAACTTTGCAGGCTGCTGCATTGTTAAATGCAGCGCTGGCGTTGCATTAAAGCAATATTGTAACCCCCTGGGATGTTAAATGCAATAAAATTAATTGCAATAATTTTGCAAAACCTCTCAAATGTTAAATGCAATTAATGCAACGCATTAGAACAACTTTGCAGGCTCCTGCAATGTTAAATGCAGCGCAGGCCTTGCATTAAAGCAAAATTGCAGCTGTTCTGGGGTATTAAACGCATTAAAATCATTGTAATAATCATGCAAAATCTCTCAAATGTTCAATGCAGCTAATGCATCGTACCATTAAAATCTTTATTGGTGTACGTTTCCTCCTGACATCCATCCACCCACTCACCGATCAATCAATCAATGAATCTTTGATTAATTCTTATTATTATTAATAATATAAATTTTTATTACTATAGTATTATTATTGTATTTACTACCCCCGGCACGTAGCGGAACCTCCAGGGCAGGGAGGAGACTATCCGGCATGTGGAAGTGCTTCTGGGAAGTGTGTCTGATGTGTGTGGGTCTGTGTGTGTCTGTGTGTGTGTCTGTGTGTGTGTGTCTGTGTGTGGGTGTGTGTGTGTGTCTGTGTGTGTGTCTGTGTGTGTGTCTGTGTTTGGGTCTGTGTTTGGGTTTGTGTTTGGGTTTGTGTTTGGGTCTGTGTTTGGGTTTGTGTTTGGGTTTGTGTTTGGATTTGTGTTTGGGTTTGTGTTTGGGTTTGTGTTTGGGTCTGTGTTTGGGTTTGTGTTTGTGTTTGGGTTTGTGTTTGGGTCTGTGTTTGGGTTTGTGTTTGGGTTTGTGTTTGGATTTATGTTTGGGTTTGTGTTTGGGTTTGTGTTTGGGTTTGTGTTTGGGTCTGTGTTTGGGTCTGTGGGTTTGTGTTTGGGTCTGTGTTTGGGTTTGTGTTTGGGTTGATGTTTGGGTCTGTTGCAATAATCATGCAAAACCTCTCAAATGTAACATGCAATTGATGCATCGCATTAGGATAACTTTGCAGGCTGCTGCAATGTTAAATGCAGTGATGGCCTTGCATTAAAGTCACCTAGCTACCCCCAATGGATGTTATATGCATTAAATTAATTGCAATAATTTTGCAAAACCTCTCAAATGTTAAATGCAACAAATGCATCGCATTAGGATGACTTTTCAGGCTGCTGCAATGTTAAATGCAGTGATCGCCTTGCATTAAAGAAATATTGCAACACCCTGCGATGTGAAATGCAATAATAATCCTGCAAAACCTCTCAAATGTTAAACGTGACTAATGCATCGTATTAGGATAACTTTGCAGGCTACTGCAATGTTAAATGCAGTGATGGCCTTCCATTAAAGTCATCTAGCGACCCCCAATGGATGTTATATGCATTAAATTAATTGCAATAATTTTGCAAATCCTCTCAAATGTTAAATGCAACAAATGCATCGCATTAGGATGACTTTTCAGGCTGCTGCAATGTTAAATGCAGTGATCGCCATGCATTAAAGAAATATTGCAACACCCTGCGATGTGAAATGCAATAATAATCCTGCAAAACCTCACAAATGTTAAACGTGACTATTGCTTCGTATTAGGATAACTTTGCAGGCTACTGCAATGTTAAATGCAGTGATGGCCTTGCATTAAAGTCACCTAGCTACCCCCAATGGATGTTTTCTGCATTAAATTAATTGCAATAATTTTGCAAAACCTCTCAAACGTTAAATGCAACAAATGCATCGCATTAGGGTGACTTTTCAGGCTTGCTGCAATGTTAAATGCAGTGATCGCCTTGCATTAAAGAAATATTGCAACACCCTGCGATGTGAAATGCAATAATAATCCTGCAAAACCTCTCAAATGTTAATGCGACTAATGCATCGCATTAGGATAACTTTGCAGGCTGCTGCAATGTTAAATGCAGTGATGGCCTTGCATTAAAGTCATCTAGCGACCCCCAGTGGATGTTAAATGCATTAAATTAATTGCAATCATCCTGCAAAACCTCTCAAATGTTAAATGCAACTAATGCATCATATCATATCATATCATATATATACAGCCGGAAACAGGCCCTTTCGGCCCACCAAGTCCGTGCCGCCCAGCGATCCCCGTACATTAACACTATCCTACACCCACTAGGGACAATTTTTACATTTACCCAGCCAATTAACCTACATACCTGTACATCCCATCGTATTAGGATAACTTTGCAGGCTGCTGGATTGTTAAATGCAGCGCTGGCGTTGCATTAACGCAATATTGCAACCCCTGGGACGTTAAATGCAATAAAATTAATTGCAATAATTTTGCAAAACCTCTCAAATGTTAAATGCAACTAATGCATCGTATTAGGATAACTTTGCAGGCTGCTGCATTGTTAAATGCAGCGCTGGCGTTGCATTAAAGCAATATTGCAACCCCTGGGATGTTAAATGCAATAAAATTAATTGCAATAATTTTGCAAAACCTCTCAAATGTTAAATGCAATTAATGCAACGCATTAGAACAACTTTGCAGGCTCCTGCAATGTTAAATGCAGCGCAGGCCTTGCATTAAAGCAAAATTGCAGCTGTTCTGGGGTATTAAACGCATTAAAATCATTGTAATAATCATGCAAAATCTCTCAAATGTTCAATGCAACTAATGCATCGTACCATTAAAATCTTTATTGGTGTACGGTTCCTCCTGACATCCATCCACCCACTCACCGATCAATCAATCAATCAATCTTTGATTAATTCTTATTATTATTAATAATATAAATTATTATTACTATAGTATTATTATTGTATTTACTACCCCCGGCACGTAGCGGAACCTCCAGGGCAGGGAGGAGACTATCCGGCATGTGGAAGTGCTTCTGGGAAGTGTGTCTGATGTGTGTGGGTCTGTGTGTGTCTGTGTGTGTGTCTGTGTGTGTGTCTGTGTGTGTGTCTGTGTGTGTGTCTGTGTGTGGGTGTGTGTGTGTGTGTGTCTGTGTTTGGGTCTGTGTTTGGGTCTGTGTTTGGGTCTGTGTTTGGGTTTGTGTTTGGTTCTGTGTTTGGGTTTGTGTTTGGGTTTGTGTTTGGGTTTGTGTTTGGATTTGTGTTTGGGTTTGTGTTTGGGTTTGTGTTTGGGTCTGTGTTTGGGTCTGTGTTTGTGTTTGGGTTTGTGTTTGGGTCTGTGTTTGGGTTTGTGTTTGGGTTTGTGTTTGGGTTTGTGTTTGGATTTGTGTTTGGATTTGTGTTTGGGTTTGTGTTTGGGTTTGTGTTTGGATTTGTGTTTGGGTTTGTGTTTGGGTTTGTGTTTGAGTTTGTGTTTGGGTCTGTGTTTGGGTTTGTGTTTGGGTCTGTTGCAATAATCATGCAAAACCTCTCAAATGTTACATGCGATTGATGCATCGCATTAGGATAACTTTGCAGGCTGCTGCAATGTTAAATGCAGTGATGGCCTTGCATTAAAGTCACCTAGCTACCCCCAATGGATGTTATATGCATTAAATTAATTGCAATAATTTTGCAAAACCTCTCAAATGTTAAATGCAACAAATGCATCGCATTAGGATGACTTTTCAGGCTGCTGCAATGTTAAATGCAGTGATCGCCTTGCATTAAAGTCACCTAGCTACCCCCAATGGATGTTATATTCATTAAATTAATTGCAATAATTTTGCAAAACCTCTCAAATGTTAAATGCAACAAATGCATCGCATTAGGATGACTTTTCAGGCTGCTGCAATGTTAAATGCAGTGATCGCCTTGCATTAAAGAAATATTGCAACACCCTGCGATGTGAAATGCAATAATAATCCTGCAAAACCTCTCAAATGTTAAACGTGACTAATGCATCGTATTAGGATAACTTTGCAGGCTACTGCAATTTAAAATGCAGTGATGGCCTTGCATTAAAGTCATCTAGCGACCCCCAATGGATGTTATATGCATTAAATTAATTGCAATAATTTTGCAAAACCTCTCAAATGTTAAATGCAACAAATGCATCGCATTAGGATGACTTTTCAGGCTGCTGCAATGTTAAATTCAGTGATCGCCTTGCATTAAAGAAATATTGCAACACCCTGCGATGTGAAATGCAATAATAATCCTGCAAAACCTCTCAAATGTTAAACGTGACTAATGCATCGTATTAGGATAACTTTGCAGGCTACGGCAATGTAAAATGCAGTTATGGCCTTGCATTAAAGTCATCTAGCGACCCCCAATGGATGTTATATGCATTAAATTAATTGCAATAATTTTGCAAAACCTCTCAAATGTTAAACGTGACTAATGCATCGTATTAGGATAACTTTGCAGGCTACTGCAATGTTAAATGCAGTGATCGCCTTGCATTAAAGAAATATTGCAACAGCCTGCGATGTGAAATGCAATAATAATCCTGCAAAACCTCTCAAATGTTAAACGTGACTAATGCATCGTATTAGGATAACTTTGCAGGCTGCTGCAATGTTAAATGCAGTGATGGCCTTGCATTAAAGTCACCTAGCTACCCCCAATGGATGTTTTCTGCATTAAATTAATTGCAATAATTTTGCAAAACCTCTCAAACGTTAAATGCAACAAATGCATCGCATTAGGATGACTTTTCAGGCTTGCTGCAATGTTAAATTCAGTGATCGCCTTGCATTAAAGAAATATTGCAACACCCTGCGATGTGAAATGCAATAATAATCCTGCAAAACCTCTCAAATGTTAAATGCGACTAATGCATCGCATTAGGATAACTTTGCAGGCTGCTGCAATGTTAAATGCAGTGATGGCCTTGCATTAAAGTCATCTAGCGACCCCCAGTGGATGTTAATTGCATTAAATTAATTGCAATCATCCTGCAAAACCTCTCAAATGTTAAATGCAACTAATGCATCATATCATATCATATCATATATATACAGCCGGAAACAGGCCCTTTCGGCCCACCAAGTCCGTGCCGCCCAGCGATCCCCGTACATTAACACTATCCTACACCCACTAGGGACAATTTTTACATTTACCCAGCCAATTAACCTACATACCTGTACGTCCCATCGTATTAGGATAACTTTGCAGGCTGCTGGATTGTTAAATGCAGCGCTGGCGTTGCATTAAAGCAATATTGCAACCCCTGGGATGTTAAATGCAATAAAATTAATTGCAATAATTTTGCAAAACCTCTCAAATGTTAAATGCAACTAATGCATCGTATTAGGATAACTTTGCAGGCTGCTGCATTGTTAAATGCAGCGCTGGCGTTGCATTAAAGCAATATTGTAACCCCCTGGGATGTTAAATGCAATAAAATTAATTGCAATAATTTTGCAAAACCTCTCAAATGTTAAATGCAATTAATGCAACGCATTAGAACAACTTTGCAGGCTCCTGCAATGTTAAATGCAGCGCAGGCCTTGCATTAAAGCAAAATTGCAGCTGTTCTGGGGTATTAAACGCATTAAAATCATTGTAATAATCATGCAAAATCTCTCAAATGTTCAATGCAGCTAATGCATCGTACCATTAAAATCTTTATTGGTGTACGTTTCCTCCTGACATCCATCCACCCACTCACCGATCAATCAATCAATGAATCTTTGATTAATTCTTATTATTATTAATAATATAAATTTTTATTACTATAGTATTATTATTGTATTTACTACCCCCGGCACGTAGCGGAACCTCCAGGGCAGGGAGGAGACTATCCGGCATGTGGAAGTGCTTCTGGGAAGTGTGTCTGATGTGTGTGGGTCTGTGTGTGTCTGTGTGTGTGTCTGTGTGTGTGTCTGTGTGTGGGTGTGTGTGTGTGTCTGTGTGTGTGTCTGTGTGTGTGTCTGTGTTTGGGTCTGTGTTTGGGTTTGTGTTTGGGTTTGTGTTTGGGTCTGTGTTTGGGTTTGTGTTTGGGTTTGTGTTTGGATTTGTGTTTGGGTTTGTGTTTGGGTTTGTGTTTGGGTCTGTGTTTGGGTTTGTGTTTGTGTTTGTGTTTGTGTTTGGGTCTGTGTTTGGGTTTGTGTTTGGGTTTGTGTTTGGATTTATGTTTGGGTTTGTGTTTGGGTTTGTGTTTGGGTTTGTGTTTGGGTCTGTGTTTGGGTCTGTGTTTGGGTTTGTGTTTGGGTCTGTGTTTGGGTTTGTGTTTGGGTTGGTGTTTGGGTCTGTTGCAATAATCATGCAAAACCTCTCAAATGTTACATGCAATTGATGCATCGCATTAGGATAACTTTGCAGGCTGCTGCAATGTTAAATGCAGTGATGGCCTTGCATTAAAGTCACCTAGCTACCCCCAATGGATGTTATATGCATTAAATTAATTGCAATAATTTTGCAAAACCTCTCAAATGTTAAATGCAACAAATGCATCGCATTAGGATGACTTTTTAGGCTGCTGCAATGTTAAATGCAGTGATCGCCTTGCATTAAAGAAATATTGCAACACCCTGCGATGTGAAATGCAATAATAATCCTGCAAAACCTCTCAAATGTTAAACGTGACTAATGCATCGTATTAGGATAACTTTGCAGGCTACTGCAATGTTAAATGCAGTGATGGCCTTGCATTAAAGTCATCTAGCGACCCCCAATGGATGTTATATGCATTAAATTAATTGCAATAATTTTGCAAATCCTCTCAAATGTTAAATGCAACAAATGCATCGCATTAGGATGACTTTTCAGGCTGCTGCAATGTTAAATGCAGTGATCGCCATGCATTAAAGAAATATTGCAACACCCTGCGATGTGAAATGCAATAATAATCCTGCAAAACCTCTCAAATGTTAAACGTGACTAATGCTTCGTATTAGGATAACTTTGCAGGCTACTGCAATGTTAAATGCAGTGATGGCCTTGCATTAAAGTCACCTAGCTACCCCCAATGGATGTTTTCTGCATTAAATTAATTGCAATAATTTTTCAAAAACTCTCAAACGTTAAATGCAACAAATGCATCGCATTAGGGTGACTTTTCAGGCTTGCTGCAATGTTAAATGCAGTGATCGCCTTGCATTAAAGAAATATTGCAACACCCTGCGATGTGAAATGCAATAATAATCCTGCAAAACCTCTCAAATGTTAAATGCGACTAATGCATCGCATTAGGATAACTTTGCAGGCTGCTGCAATGTTAAATGCAGTGATGGCCTTGCATTAAAGTCATCTAACGACCCCCAGTGGATGTTAAATGCATTAAATTAATTGCAATCATCCTGCAAAACCTCTCAAATGTTAAATGCAACTAATGCATCATATCATATCATATCATATATATACAGCCGGAAACAGGCCCTTTCGGCCCACCAAGTCCGTGCCGCCCAGCGATCCCCGTACATTAACACTATCCTACACCCACTAGGGACAATTTTTACATTTACCCAGCCAATTAACCTACATACCTGTACATCCCATCGTATTAGGATAACTTTGCAGGCTGCTGGATTGTTAAATGCAGCGCTGGCGTTGCATTAAAGTAATATTGCAACCCCCTGGGATGTTAAATGCAATAAAATTAATTGCAATAATTTTGCAAAACCTCTCAAATGTTAAATGCAACTAATGCATCGTATTAGGATAACTTTGAAGGCTGCTGCATTGTTAAATGCAGTGCTGGCGTTGCATTAAAGCAATATTGCAACCCCCTGGGATGTTAAATGCAATAAAATTAATTGCAATAATTTTGCAAAACCTCTCAAATGTTAAATGCAATTAATGCAACGCATTAGAACAACTTTGCAGGCTCCTGCAATGTCAAATGCAGCGCAGGCCTTGCATTAAAGCAAAATTGCAGCTGTTCTGGGGTATTAAACGCATTAAAATCATTGTAATAATCATGCAAAATCTCTCAAATGTTCAATGCAACTAATGCTTCGTACCATTAAAATCTTTATTGGTGTACGGTTCCTCCTGACATCCATCCACCCACTCACCGATCAATCAATCAATCAATCTTTGATTAATTCTTATTATTATTAATAATATAAATTATTATTACTATAGTATTATTATTGTATTTACTACCCCCGGCACGTAGCGGATCCTCCAGGGCAGGGAGGAGACTATCCGGCATGTGGAAGTGCTTCTGGGAAGTGTGTCTGATGTGTGTGGGTCTGTGTGTGTCTGTGTGTGTGTCTGTGTGTGGGTGCGTGGGTGTGTCTGTGTGTGTGTCTGTGTGTGTGTCTGTGTTTGGGTCTGTGTTTGGCTCTGTGTTTGGGTTTGTGTTTGGGTTTGTGTTTGGGTCTGTGTTTGGGTTTGTGTTTGGGTTTGTGTTTGGATTTGTGTTTGGATTTGTGTTTGGGTTTTTTTTTGGGTCTGTGTTTGGGTTTGTGTTTGTGTTTGTGTTTGGGTTTGTGTTTGGGTCTGTGTTTCGGTTTGTGTTTGGGTTTGTGTTTGGATTTGTGTTTGGGTTTGTGTTTCGGTTTGTGTTTGGGTTTGTGTTTGGGTCTGTGTTTGGGTTTGTGTTTGGGTTTGTGTTTGGGTCTTTGTTTGGGTTTGTGTTTGGGTTTGTGTTTGGGTTTGTGTTTGGGTCTGTTGCAATAATCATGCAAAACCTCTCAAATGTTACATGCAATTGATGCATCGCATTAGGATAACTTTGCAGGCTGCTGCAATGTTAAATGCAGTGATGTCCTTGCATTAAAGTCACCTAGCTACCCCCAATGGATGTTATATGCATTAAATTAATTGCAATAATTTTGCAAAACCTCTCAAATGTTAAATGCAACAAATGCATCGCATTAGGATGACTTTTCAGGCTGCTGCAATGTTAAATGCAGTGATC
>NW_027601871.1:0-45000 GCF_053455715.1 Rhinoraja longicauda | reverse complement strand
TCAAGTTATGAATCCTACATAAATAAATATTTTTGATTAAAAAAAATTGATAAAGCACAAGACTTGTTTATTCTTTATCCCATCAGCAATAAACAGGCAAGTTTTTAAAAAATATCAAAAAACACTTTTTTCAAGTAATAAATATTTAAAACATTCTCTTTTCAACAACTCCATCCGACATTTCCACACGTTACACATTCAATGCAGATATTCATTTCCAAATTTTTGATAACATATTTTTGATAAAACACAACACTTTTTAATTCTTTATCCCATCAGCAATAAAACATGCAAGTTTAAAAAAATATCAAAAAATACTTTTTCAGAATATTAAATATTTTAATTTTTTTCTTTTCAACAACTCCATCTGACATTTCAAAATGCAGATTGTATCAAGTTATGAATCCTACATAAATAAATATTTATCATGAGGATCCAGCACCAAGTTCTTATGTAGTAAGAACCCCCGCCATTTTAGTAAACAAACCCCGCCATTTCAGTAAGCAACCCCCGCCATTTTAGTAAGCAAACCCCGCCGCATTTCGCTCTGCCCCAGCCATTTCAGAAAGCAACCCTCCCGCCATTTCAGTAAGCAACCCCGCCATTTCAGTAAGGAAAACACGCCATTTTAGTAAGCGAACCCCGCCGCTGTGCGCCTGCCCCAGCCATTTCAGTAAGCTACCCCGCCATTTTAGTAAGCAAATAACGCAGCTGTGCGCTCTCCCCCGCCATTTCAGTAATCAAACCCGCCGCTCCCCCCTCTGCCTCCGCCATTTTAGTAAGCAAACCCCGCCACTCCCCCCCTCTGCCTCCGCCATTTTAGTAAGCAAACCCCGCCGCTGTGCGCTCTGCCTCCGCCATTTCAGTAAGCAACCACGCCATTTCAGTAAGGAAACCCCGCCATTTTAGTAGGCAAACCCCGCCGCTGTGCGCTCTGCCTCCGCCATTTCAGTAAGCAACCCCGCCATTTCAGTAAGGAAACCCTGCCATTTTAGTAAGCAAACCCCGCCGCTCCCCTCTCTGCCTCCGCCATTTTAGTAAGCAAACCCCGCCACTGGGCGCTCTGCCTCCGCCATTTCAGTAAGCAACACCGCCATTTCAGTAAGCTAACCCCGCCGCTCCCTCTGCCCCCGCCATTTTAGTAAGCAAACCCGCCGCTGTGCACTCTGCGTCCGCCATTTCAGTAAGCAACCCCGCCATTTCAGTAAGCATGTATGAATCCAACATAAATAAATATTTTTGATAAAATGTTTTTGATAAAACACAACACTTTTTAATTCTTTATCCCATCAGCAAGTTTTAAAAAATATATCAAAAAATACTTTTTCAGAATATTAAATATTTTTTAAACTTTTTCTTTTCAACAACTCCATCCCACATTTCAAAATGCAGATTGTATTAGTTAAAGTTATGAATCCTACATAAATAAATAGTTATTTAAGCTGCTGCATATTCCAAAATGCAGATTGTATTAGTTCAAGTTATGAATCCTACATAAATAAATATTTTGCATGAGGATCTAGCACCAAGCTTGTGATCACCATCTCTTTTATCTGCCCCCTCCAACCTGAGGGACCAAACAGACATAACAGGCATCTCCCTGAACCAATAATACAAAGGACAGCTCAATGCACTGTGCTGCAAAACCCAATAGGATCGATGCACTCAGAGTCAGTTTGCAAAATCATTCTGCAAGGTATCAATTTGAAGGAACTTGGGGAACTCCTGGACCATTGTCCATCCTGTTGATCACCCTGAGCACAGACTGGCAGGTGTCAATCAAACGAAAAAAGCCTGTGGTTCTGCAGACAAGGGCTGAGCAATACTGACAAATCTCTGACTCAATATATTTAATTAAGCTGCCACATATTCCAAAATGCAGATTGTATTAGTTAAAGTTAGAAATCCTACATGAATAAACATTTTTGATAACACACAACACTTGTTTATTCTTTATCACATCAGCAATAAAACAGACAAGTTTAAAAAAAAAATCAAAAAATACTTTTTTAAAGTAATAAATATTTTTTTAAACATTCTCCTTTCAACAACTCCATCCGACATTTCCAGAGGTTACACATTCAAATTCAATGCAGATATTCATTTCCAAATTTACACAAAATCCCTTATTTGAAGTCTCTCTCTCTCTCTTGCTCTCTCTCTAACAAATGCAGGGATTCCCCATTTTAATATTAACAGTTTGGGAGGGGTGAGAAGAGAGAGCAAGAGAGAGAGAGAGAGAGAGAGAGAGAGTGTGTATGAGAGAGAATCAATCATTCAATCTGATTATCATGAGGTTTAGTGAATTAAACTACTCTGCAGAGAACTAAAGTGAACTGTTTAAAACTATTTATAAATTAAAGCTCGCAGCTTTTTGAGTTTGTTTGTGCTCTCTCTCTCTCTCTCTCTCTCTCTCTCTCTCTCTCTCTCTCTCTCTCTCTCTCTCTCTCTCTCTCTCTCTCTCTCTCTCTCTCTCTCTCTCTCTCACACACACACACTCTCTCTCCCCCTCCTCTCCCCCTCTCTCTCTCTCCCTCTTTATCCCTAAAGGGGACTATTAGTAAACTACACTACATTAAATTAAATAAAGCTCTCTCTCCCCCTCCCTCTCTCTCCCTCTCTCTCTCCCTCTCTCTGCCCCTCTCTCTCCCTCTCTCTCTCCCTCCCTCCCTCTCTCTCTCTCCCACTCCTCTCCCTAAAGGGAACTATCACGTTTAACTAAACTACATTAAATCAAATAAAGTTAAACTGAATTAAATTGATTTGAACCGTGTTTAACTAAACTACATTAAATTAAATAAAGCTAAACTGAATTTAATTGGTTTGAATCATGTTTAACTAAACTACATTAAATTAAATAAAGCTAAACTGAATTACATTGATTTGAACCGTGTTCAACTAAACTACATTAAATTCAATTAACACAAAAAAACAGACAACACACTAATGGATTTAAAACACAAGAAGCTTACCCACTTGCTGGAGTTAGCAGAGGTTACAGGTTCGATGCCAGAGTTGGCTGGTCTGAGCTCCCAATACTGCAATTAGCAGCATACAGCTTTTTATTTATTGAGGAGCTGAAGTGACACCAACACAAATTCCACAAACAGATGCCTTTACCTTATTTGGAATAAACCTGTTCCAAGTTAACTATCTGAGCTAAACTCTGTGCACAGGTTTCAGTGCTCAAGGCACCCAAGGGTGCTCCACAATAGAAACCATTATCACATTGGGGTAACCTTTACATGAAGGCAGTTTCGGCCATTGTCACAGATAGAAAACTAGCCACATTTCCTGTCCTCAGGTATCTTTGCAAAGAACTCGTCTGTCTGCGCTGGCTTTTGCAGTACACATTTTTAAATTTACCAAAAAGCTACGAGTTTAATTTATAAGTTTATCAAAAAGCTACGAGCTTTAATTTATAAATTTATCAAAAAGCTGCGAGCTTTGATTTTAAATTTATCAAAAAGCTACGAGCTTTAATTTATAAATTTATCAAAAAGCTATGAGCTTTAATTTTTAAATTTACCAAAAAGCTACGAGCTTTAATTTATAAATTTATCAAAAAGCTACGAGCTTTAATTTATAAATTTATCAAAAAGCTACGAGCTTTGATTTATAACTTTATCAAAAAGCTACGAGCTTTAATTTTAAAATTTATCAAAAAGCTACGAGCTTTAATTTATAAATTTACCAAAAAGCTGCGAGCTTTAATTGATAAATTTATCAAAAAGCTACGAGCTTTAATTGATAAATTTATCAAAAAGCTACGAGCTTTAATTTATAAAATATCTTTTAATAGCAAGAGGTGGAGAGAGAGGAGGGGGAGAGAGAGAGGGAAGGGGAGAGAGAGGAGAGAGAGAGAGAGATTCACACACACACAAACAAACTCAAAAAGCTACGAGCTTTAATTTATAAATTTATCAAAAAGCTACGAGCTTTAATTGATAAATTTATCAAAAAGCTACGAGCTTTAATTTTTAAATTTATCAAAAAGCTATGAGCTTTAATTTAGAAACAGGCATGTTGGTCGTTGTGGGCAGGTGGGACTAGTGTAGATGGGGCATGTTGGACGTTGTGGGACTAGTGTAGATGGGCCATGTTGGTCGTTGTGGGCAGGTGGAACTAGTGTAGATGGGGCATGTTGGTCGGTGTGGGCAGGTGGGACTAGTGTAGATGGGGCATGTTGGACGGTGTGGGCAGGTGGGACTAGTGTAGATGGGGCATGTTGGTCTGTGAGGCGGGTGGGACTAGTGTAGATGGAGCATGTTGGTCTGTGTGGGCGGATGGGACTAGTGTAGATGGGGCATGTTGGTCTGTGTGGGCGGGTGGGACTAGTGTAGATGGGGCATGATGGCTGGTGTGGGAAGGTGGGACTCGTGTAGATGGGGCATGTTGGTCAGTGTGGGCAGGTGGGACTAGTGTAGATGGGGCATGATGGACGGTGTGGGCAGGTGGGACTAGTGTAGATGGGGCATGTTGGTCGGTGTGGGCGGGTGGGACTAGTGTAGATGGGGCATGATGGCTGGTGTGGGCAGGTGGGACTAGTGTAGATGGGGCATGTTGGCCGGTGTGGGCAGGTGGGACTAGTGTAGATGGGGCATGTTGGTCGGTGTGGGCGGGTGGGACTAGTGTAGATGGGGCATGTTGGTCAGTGTGGGCAGGTGGGACTAGTGTTGATGGGGCATGATGGACGGTGTGGGCGGGTGGGACTAGTATAGATGGGGCATGATGGCTATCCACCTCTTGCTATTAAAAGATATTTGATAAATTAAAGCTCATAGTTTTTTGTTTGGGGGAGAGAGAAGGAGGGAGGGAGAGAGGGAGGGATGGAGTGAGGGAGGGAGAGAGGAGGGGAAGAGAGAGGAGGGGGAGAGAGAGGAGGGGGAGAGAGAAGGGGACAGAGAGAGGAGGGGAAAGAGAAGGGGGAGAGCTATTTAATCTTGTTATTAAAAAGATATTTGATACCTCAAAAAGCTACGAGCATTAATTTATAAAATATCTTTTAATAGCAAGAGGTGGAGACTGGGTGTGGACAATGTCGCCCGTTGGGCGGGCTGCTAATTGATAATTGGTGGGATCGCTGAGCCTTGGGGAAGTTGTGGGCTTATGAAGGGCCACATGTGCTCACTGTTTCTTTCAACAAAATGGCCGCCACATGTGCTCACTGTTTCATTCAACAAAATGGCCGCCACATGTGCTCACTCTTTCTTTGTGTCAATGTTTGTCCTTGCTTGCTGGCTCCCCTTCCCTCTCTCTCTCCCCCTCCTCTCTCTCACAATAGGTGCAGGAGGAGGCCATTCGGCCCTTCGAGCCTGTACGCACCGCCATTCAATGTGATCGCGGCTGATCGTTCTCAATCAGTGCCCACTCTCTGTGGGTTTTAAATTGGTTATTTTTTTCGGGGTTAAATATAGTTGATGTAAAAAATTATATTGTACTAAACTATATCTCACATTAATAGTATTTTTCATACTATCTAAACACAATCTTTCCCAACTTGGTTCATCAATGATAATATTAAGTTCTGTTTCCCATCTTTGTCTTGATTTTTGAATTCCTATCTTTGGACTAGATTTTTGTAATAATTTATACATTGATGATATAATTTTTTTTATTCCCTTGCCCTGAATCAAGGATTCAATTCCTTTAATCTGAAATAGAGACATTGAATGACCTAACTTTTCCCTTAGAAAAGATTGTAATTGATAACAGAAAAAAATACTATTCCCTGGAATTTGATATTTATTTCTCAATTGAGAAAATGTCAAAAAGTTATTTCCTTCATAGCAATCTCCTATATGTTTAATACCCTTCTGTTCCCAGACTTGTAGTATTTGATTATTCCAAGCAAACGGCAATAATCTATTTTTTACTAATGGAGTTTTAGCTGTTAAAATAAATCTTTTATCATTAACTTTAACTGTTTTCAACAATGTATTAATTAAATGTTTTAGCAAAGGTGACTCTTTATCCTTAACTAATAGCTTCGCTTCCCATTTATATATAAATTCTTCTGGACATAACTCTTTTATTTTATCCATTTCAATTTTAACCCATGGTGTTTTTCCACCCTCTTGATAAAAGGATGAAATAAAAATCATTTGTGCTGCCAGATAATAATTTTTAAAATTTGGTAATTGCAGTCCACCTAATTCAAATTTCCATGTTAATTTTTCCAGAGACACTCTTGGCATTTTACCTTTCCAAAGAAAATTCCTCACAATTTTGTTCAATTCTTGAAAAAATTTATTTAGCAAAGGTATAGGCAGTGTTTGGAATAAATACTGTATCCTCGGAAAAATATTCATCTTAATACAGTTCACTCTCCCTAGCAATGTAATTGGAAGATTCATCCATTTCTTCAGGTCCTCATCTATTTTTTTTATTAATGGTTTATAATTTAATTTATACAAATTATTTAACTTATTATCTACTTTAACTCCTAAGTACTTAATGCCTTCTTTTTGCCATTTAAACTGACTTTCTCTTTTACATTGGTCATAATTGCCTTCAAAAAGAGGCATTATTTCAGTTTTATCTTTATTAATTTTATATCCTGATAATTTCCCGTATTCTTCCAATCTGAAATATAATTTTCTTAAGGATTCCAATGGTCTAGTAAGACAAATTAGGACATCATCTGCAAATAAAGTAATTTTGTGATCTTCCTGATTAACTTTAAATCCTTTAATGTCTGAATCTGATCTTATTAGTTCTGCCAGAGGTTCAATAGCCAGATTCAAACTCTCTGTCCCAGATTTAAAACTAGCTACATTCCCTGTCCTCATGTATCTTTGCAAACAACTCGTCTGTCTGTCTGTGCTGGCTTTTGCAGTACACATTCTCGGAGGTGTGAATGTAAAACAAGGGCCGAAGCTGCCTTCATGTCTGGTTACTCCAATGTGATAATCGCTTCCATTGTGTAGCCCTGAGCTCTGGAATAAAGTGGAGATTTTTAAAAAATATATAGTTTTGGAGAGTTTGAGAAAGGGAGGGAGGGAGGGAGGGAGGGAGGGAGAGAGAGAGAGAGGGAGGGAGGGTGAGATGGGGAGGGAGGGAGAGAGAGGGGGAGAGAGAGAGATTCACCCACGTACAAACAAACTCAAAAAGCTACGAGCTTTAATTTATTGAAACAGAAACATAGAAAATAGGTGCAGTAGTAGGCCATTCGGCCCTTCGAGCCTGTACGCACCGCCATTCAATATGATCATGGCTGATCATCCAGCTCAGTATCCTGTACCTGCCTTCTCTCCATACCCCCTGATCCCTTTAGCCACAAGGGCCACATCAAACTCCCTCTTAAATATAGCCAATGAACTGGCCTCAACTACCTTCTGTGGCAGAGAGTTCCACTGGCAGAGAATTCCAGTGGAATTTATCAAATAAAATAAATTTATCAAAAAGCTACGAGCTTTCATTTATAAAATATCTTTTAATAGCAAGAGGTGGAGAGAGAGGAGGGGGAGAGAGAGAGGGAAGGGGAGAGAGAGGAGAGAGAGAGAGAGATTCACACACACACAAACAAACTCAAAAAGCTACGAGCTTTGATTTATAAATTTATCAAAAAACTGCGAGCTATAATTTATAAATTTATCAATAAGCTACAAGCTTTAAATTATAAACAGGCATGTTGGCCGGTGTGGGCAGGTGGGACTAGTGTAGATGGGGCATGTTGTTCGGTGTGGGCAGGTGGGACTAGTGTAGATGGGGTATGTTGGTCGGTGTGGGCAGGTGGGACTAGTGTAGATGGGGCATGATGGCTGGTGTGGGCAGGTGGGACTAGTGTAGATGGGGCATGTTGGTCGGTGTGGGCAGGTGGGACTAGTGTAGATGGGGCATGTTGGCCGGTGTGGGCAGGTGGGACTAGTGTAGATGGGGCATGTTGGCCGGTGTGGGCAGGTGGAACTAGTGTAGATGGGGCATGTTGGTCGGTATGGGCAGGTGGGACTAGTGTAGATGGGGCATGTTGGTCGGTGTGGGCAGGTGGGACTAGTGTAGATGGGGCATGTTGGTCGGTGTGGGCAGGTGGGACTAGTGTAGATGGGGCATGTTGGTCGGTGTGGGCAGGTGGGACTAATGTAGATGGGGCATGTTGGGCGGTGTGGGCAGGTGGGACTAGTGTAGATGGGGCATGTTGGGCGGTGTGGGCAGGTGGGACTAGTGTAGATGGGGCATGTTGGCCGGTGTGGGCAGGTGGGACTAGTGTAGATGGGGCATATTGGCCGGTGTGGGCAGGTGGAACTAGTGTAGATGGGGCATGTTGGTCGGTATGGGCAGGTGGGACTAGTGTAGATGGGGCATGTTGGTCGGTGTGGGCAGGTGGGACTAGTGTAGATGGGGCATGTTGGTCGGTGTGGGCAGGTGGGACTAGTGTAGATGGGGCATGTTGGTCGGTGTGGGCAGGTGGGACTAATGTAGATGGGGCATGTTGGGCGGTGTGGGCAGGTGGGACTAGTGTAGATGGGGCATGTTAGAAACATAGAAAATAGGTGCAGGATTAGGCCATTCGGCCCTTCGAGCCTGCACCGCCATTCAATATGATCATGGCTGATCATCCAGCTCAGTAGCCTGTACCTGCCTTCTCTCTATACCCCCTGATCCCTTTAGCAAAAAGGGCCACATCTAACTCTTAAATATAGCCAATGAACTGGCCTCAACTACCTTCTGTGGCAGAGAATTCCATAGATTCACCACTCTCTGTGTGAAGAAATGTTTTCTCATCTCGGTCCTAAAAGACTTCCCCCTTATCCTTAAGCTGTGACCCCTGGTTCTGGACTCCCCCAACATCTGGAACAATCTTCCCGCATCTAGCCTCTCCAACCCCTTAAGAATTTTATATGTTTCTATAAGATCCCCCCTCAGTCTTCTAAATTCCAGTGAGTATAAGACCAGTCTATCCAGTCTTTCCTCATATGAAAGTCCTGCCATCCCAGGGATCAATCTGGTGAACCTTCTCTGTACTCCCTCTAAGGCAAGAAAGTCTTTCCTCAGGTTAGGAGACCAAAACTGCACACAATACTCCAGGTGCGGTCTCACCAAGGCCTTGTACAACTGCAGCAGAACCTCCCTGCTCCTATACTCAAATCCTCTTGCTATGAATGCCAACATACCATTCACTTTCTTCACAGCAAGCTGCACCTGCATGCTTGCTTTCAATGACTGGTGCACCATGACACCCAGGTCAATAGTCAATAGTCGTTTATTTGTTACATACACATAAATGTGTAGTAAAATGAAACATTACCCGCAGTTGAACAATAAGACCAATAAGATTAATCAATAAAAATGCAATAACACATACAATCACAACTAACACCAAACAAAAAGAAACATCCATCACAGTGAGTCTCCTCCAGTCCCTCCTCACTGTGATGGAAGGCCAAAATGTCTTTTTCTCTTCCCTGCCGTCTTGTCCCGCGGTCAGGCTGTTGGAGTTGCCACGTCGGGGCGGTCGGGGCTCCCGATATTGAAGCCCCCGCTGGGCGGTGAAAGGTCAACGGCCTATTTCAGGCCGCGCCGGACGGTGAAAGGTCCGCGACGGGCCGACCCAAGCCCCGCGATTCGGGGCGGGTGAACACGCTGCCTCTGCCGTTGCCGGAGCTCCCGATGTCGGCCCCCACCCAGGGGTCTGCGGGCTTCCGACGTCCACGCGGCCCGCGCCGGAGCCTCCGGAGACGAGTCGCAGCCGCGCCCGCAGCATCCGCAGGCAGCCAGCGCCGCAGGTGGTGAGTCCGCGCCGCGGGCTCTGCAAACCAGAGCCCCAGGTGTTCCCAGGTGAATGGCCGGTGGTAGGCCGCAACGGGAACGGAGACACGACACAGAACAAAGGTCACGTCTCCGTTCGGGAGAGAGAATGTTACAGTTCCCGTTCCCTCCCAAGTTGCATCTCCCCTTCTCCCAATCGGTCACCATTCAGGTAATACTCTGCTTTCCTGTTCTTGCCGCCAAAGTGGATAACATCACATTTATCCACATTATATTGCATCTGCCATGCATTTGCCCACTCACCTAATCTATCCAAGTCACTCTGCAGCCTCCTAGCATCCTCCTAGCACATGTTGGTCTGTGTGGGCGGGTGGGACTAGTGTAGATGGGGCATGTTGGTCAGTGTGGGCAGGTGGGACTCGTGTAGATGGGGCATGTTGGTCGGTGTGGGCAGGTGGGACTAGTGTAGATGGGGCATGTTGGTCAGTGTGGGCAGGTGGGACTAGTGTAGATGGGGCATGATGGACGGTGTGGGCAGGTGGGACTAGTGTAGAAGGGGCATGTTGGTCGGTGTGGGCGGGTGGGACTAGTGTAGATGGGGCATGATGGCTGGTGTGGGCAGGTGGGACTAGTGTAGATGGGGCATGTTGGCCGGTGTGGGCAGGTGGGACTAGTGTAGATGGGGCATGTTGGTCTGTGTGGGCAGGTGGGACTAGTGTAGATGGGGCATGTTGGTCAGTGTGGGCAGGTGGGACTAGTGTAGATGGGGCATGATGGACGGTGTGGGCAGGTGGGACTAGTGTAGATGGGGCATGATGGACGGTGTGGGCGGGTGGGACTAGTGTAGATGGGGCATGTTGGTCAGTGTGGGCAGGTGGGTCTAGTGTTGATGGGGCATGTTGGACGGTGTGGGAGGGTGGGACTAGTGTAGATGGGGCATGATGGACGGTGTGGGCGGGTGGGACTAGTGTAGATGGGGCATGATGGACGGTGTGGGCAGGTGGGACTAGTGTAGATGGGGCATGATGGACGGTGTGGGCGGGTGGGACTAGTATAGATGGGGCATGATGGCTATCCACCTCTTGCTATTAAAAGATATTTGATAAATTAAAGCTCATAGTTTTTTGTTTGGGGGAGAGAGAGGGAGGGAGGGAGAGAGGGAGGAATGGAGTGAGGGAGGGAGAGAGGAGGGGAAGAGAGAGGAGGGGGAGAGAGAGGAGGGGGAGAGAGAGGGGGACAGAGAGAGGAGGGGAAAGAGAAGGGGGAGAGCTATTTAATCTTGTTATTAAAAAGATATTTGATACCTCAAAAAGCTACGAGCATTAATTTATAAAATATCTTTTAATAGCAAGAGGTGGAGACTGGGTGTGGACAATGTCGCCCGTCGGGCGGGCTGCTAATTGATAATTGGTGGGATCGCTGAGCCTTGGGGAAGTTGTGGGCTTATGAAGGGCCACATGTGCTCACTGTTTCTTTCAACAAAATGGCCGCCACATGTGCTCACTGTTTCATTCCACAAAATGGCCGCCACATGTGCTCACTGTTTCTTTGTGTCAATGTTTGTCCTTGCTTGCTGGCTCCCCTTCCCTCTCTCTCTCCCCCTCCTCTCTCTCACAATAGGTGCAGGAGGAGGCCATTCGGCCCTTCGAGCCTGTACGCACCGCCATTCAATGTGATCGTGGCTGATCGTTCTCAATCAGTACCCACTCTCTGTGGGTTTTAAATTGGTTTATTTTTTCGGGGTTAAATATAGTTGATGTAAAAAATTATATTGTACTAAACTATATCTCACATTAATAGTATTTTTCATACTATCTAAACACAATCTTTCCCAACTTGGTTCATCAATGATAATATTAAGTTCTGTTTCCCATCTTTGTCTTGATTTTTGAATTCCTATCTTTGGACTAGATTTTTGTAATAATTTATACATTGATGATATAATTTTTTTTATTCCCTTGCCCTGAATCAAGGATTCAATTCCTTTAATCTGAAATAGAGACATTGAATGACCTAACTTTTCCCTTAAAAAAGATTGTAATTGATAACAGAAAAAAATACTATTCCCTGGAATTTGATATTTATTTCTCAATTGAGAAAATGTCAAAAAGTTATTTCCTTCATAGCAATCTCCTATATGTTTAATACCCTTCTGTTCCCAGACTTGTAGTATTTGATTATTCCAAGCAAACGGCAATAATCTATTTTTTACTAATGGAGTTTTAGCTGTTAAAATAAATCTTTTATCATTAACTTTAACTGTTTTCAACAATGTATTAATTAAATGTTTTAGCAAAGGTGACTCTTTATCCTTAACTAATAGCTTCGCTTCCCATTTATATATAAATTCTTCTGGACATAACTCTTTTATTTTATCCATTTCAATTTTAACCCATGGTGTTTTTCCACCCTCTTGATAAAAGGATGAAATAAAAATCATTTGTGCTGCCAGATAATAATTTTTAAAATTTGGTAATTGCAGTCCACCTAATTCAAATTTCCATGTTAATTTTTCCAGAGACACTCTTGGCATTTTACCTTTCCAAAGAAAATTCCTCACAATTTTGTTCAATTCTTGAAAAAATTTATTTAGCAAAGGTATAGGCAGTGTTTGGAATAAATACTGTATCCTCGGAAAAATATTCATCTTAATACAGTTCACTCTCCCTAGCAATGTAATTGGAAGATTCATCCATTTCTTCAGGTCCTCATCTATTTTTTTTATTAATGGTTTATAATTTAATTTATACAAATTATTTAACTTATTATCTACTTTAACTCCTAAGTACTTAATGCCTTCTTTTTGCCATTTAAACTGACTTTCTCTTTTACATTGGTCATAATTGCCTTCAAAAAGAGGCATTATTTCAGTTTTATCTTTATTAATTTTATATCCTGATAATTTCCCGTATTCTTCCAATCTGAAATATAATTTTCTTAAGGATTCCAATGGTCTAGTAAGACAAATTAGGACATCATCTGCAAATAAAGTAATTTTGTGATCTTCCTGATTAACTTTAAATCCTTTAATGTCTGAATCTGATCTTATTAGTTCTGCCAGAGGTTCAATAGCCAGATTCAAACTCTCTGTCCCAGATTTAAAACTAGCTACATTCCCTGTCCTCATGTATCTTTGCAAACAACTCGTCTGTCTGTCTGTGCTGGCTTTTGCAGTACACATTCTCGGAGGTGTGAATGTAAAACAAGGGCCGAAGCTGCCTTCATGTCTGGTTACTCCAATGTGATAATCGCTTCCATTGTGTAGCCCTGAGCTCTGGAATAAAGTGGAGATTTTTAAAAAATATATAGTTTTGGAGAGTTTGAGAAAGGGAGGGAGGGAGGGAGGGAGGGAGGGAGAGAGAGAGAGAGGGAGGGAGGGTGAGATGGGGAGGGAGGGAGAGAGAGGGGGAGAGAGAGAGATTCACCCACGTACAAACAAACTCAAAAAGCTACGAGCTTTAATTTATTGAAACAGAAACATAGAAAATAGGTGCAGTAGTAGGCCATTCGGCCCTTCGAGCCTGTACGCACCGCCATTCAATATGATCATGGCTGATCATCCAGCTCAGTATCCTGTACCTGCCTTCTCTCCATACCCCCTGATCCCTTTAGCCACAAGGGCCACATCAAACTCCCTCTTAAATATAGCCAATGAACTGGCCTCAACTACCTTCTGTGGCAGAGAGTTCCACTGGCAGAGAATTCCAGTGGAATTTATCAAATAAAATAAATTTATCAAAAAGCTACGAGCTTTCATTTATAAAATATCTTTTAATAGCAAGAGGTGGAGAGAGAGGAGGGGGAGAGAGAGAGGGAAGGGGAGAGAGAGGAGAGAGAGAGAGAGATTCACACACACACAAACAAACTCAAAAAGCTACGAGCTTTGATTTATAAATTTATCAAAAAACTGCGAGCTATAATTTATAAATTTATCAATAAGCTACAAGCTTTAAATTATAAACAGGCATGTTGGCCGGTGTGGGCAGGTGGGACTAGTGTAGATGGGGCATGTTGTTCGGTGTGGGCAGGTGGGACTAGTGTAGATGGGGTATGTTGGTCGGTGTGGGCAGGTGGGACTAGTGTAGATGGGGCATGATGGCTGGTGTGGGCAGGTGGGACTAGTGTAGATGGGGCATGTTGGTCGGTGTGGGCAGGTGGGACTAGTGTAGATGGGGCATGTTGGCCGGTGTGGGCAGGTGGGACTAGTGTAGATGGGGCATGTTGGCCGGTGTGGGCAGGTGGAACTAGTGTAGATGGGGCATGTTGGTCGGTATGGGCAGGTGGGACTAGTGTAGATGGGGCATGTTGGTCGGTGTGGGCAGGTGGGACTAGTGTAGATGGGGCATGTTGGTCGGTGTGGGCAGGTGGGACTAGTGTAGATGGGGCATGTTGGTCGGTGTGGGCAGGTGGGACTAACGTAGATGGGGCATGTTGGGCGGTGTGGGCAGGTGGGACTAGTGTAGATGGGGCATGTTGGGCGGTGTGGGCAGGTGGGACTAGTGTAGATGGGGCATGTTGGCCGGTGTGGGCAGGTGGGACTAGTGTAGATGGGGCATATTGGCCGGTGTGGGCAGGTGGGACTAGTGTAGATGGGGCATGTTGGTCGGTATGGGCAGGTGGGACTAGTGTAGATGGGGCATGTTGGTCGGTGTGGGCAGGTGGGACTAGTGTACATGGGGCATGTTGGTCGGTGTGGGCAGGTGGGACTAGTGTAGATGGGGCATGTTGGTCGGTGTGGGCAGGTGGGACTAATGTAGATGGGGCATGTTGGGCGGTGTGGGCAGGTGGGACTAGTGTAGATGGGGCATGTTAGAAACATAGAAAATAGGTGCAGGATTAGGCCATTCGGCCCTTCGAGCCTGCACCGCCATTCAATATGATCATGGCTGATCATCCAGCTCAGTAGCCTGTACCTGCCTTCTCTCTATACCCCCTGATCCCTTTAGCAAAAAGGGCCACATCTAACTCTTAAATATAGCCAATGAACTGGCCTCAACTACCTTCTGTGGCAGAGAATTCCATAGATTCACCACTCTCTGTGTGAAGAAATGTTTTCTCATCTCGGTCCTAAAAGACTTCCCCCTTATCCTTAAGCTGTGACCCCTGGTTCTGGACTCCCCCAACATCTGGAACAATCTTCCCGCATCTAGCCTCTCCAACCCCTTAAGAATTTTATATGTTTCTATAAGATCCCCCCTCAGTCTTCTAAATTCCAGTGAGTATAAGACCAGTCTATCCAGTCTTTCCTCATATGAAAGTCCTGCCATCCCAGGGATCAATCTGGTGAACCTTCTCTGTACTCCCTCTAAGGCAAGAAAGTCTTTCCTCAGGTTAGGAGACCAAAACTGCACACAATACTCCAGGTGCGGTCTCACCAAGGCCTTGTACAACTGCAGCAGAACCTCCCTGCTCCTATACTCAAATCCTCTTGCTATGAATGCCAACATACCATTCACTTTCTTCACAGCAAGCTGCACCTGCATGCTTGCTTTCAATGACTGGTGCACCATGACACCCAGGTCAATAGTCAATAGTCGTTTATTTGTTACATACACATAAATGTGTAGTAAAATGAAACATTACCCGCAGTTGAACAATAAGACCAATAAGATTAATCAATAAAAATGCAATAACACATACAATCACAACTAACACCAAACAAAAAGAAACATCCATCACAGTGAGTCTCCTCCAGTCCCTCCTCACTGTGATGGAAGGCCAAAATGTCTTTTTCTCTTCCCTGCCGTCTTGTCCCGCGGTCAGGCTGTTGGAGTTGCCACGTCGGGGCGGTCGGGGCTCCCGATATTGAAGCCCCCGCTGGGCGGTGAAAGGTCAACGGCCTATTTCAGGCCGCGCCGGACGGTGAAAGGTCCGCGACGGGCCGACCCAAGCCCCGCGATTCGGGGCGGGTGAACACGCTGCCTCTGCCGTTGCCGGAGCTCCCGATGTCGGCCCCCACCCAGGGGTCTGCGGGCTTCCGACGTCCACGCGGCCCGCGCCGGAGCCTCCGGAGACGAGTCGCAGCCGCGCCCGCAGCATCCGCAGGCAGCCAGCGCCGCAGGTGGTGAGTCCGCGCCGCGGGCTCTGCAAACCAGAGCCCCAGGTGTTCCCAGGTGAATGGCCGGTGGTAGGCCGCAACGGGAACGGAGACACGACACAGAACAAAGGTCACGTCTCCGTTCGGGAGAGAGAATGTTACAGTTCCCGTTCCCTCCCAAGTTGCATCTCCCCTTCTCCCAATCGGTCACCATTCAGGTAATACTCTGCTTTCCTGTTCTTGCCGCCAAAGTGGATAACATCACATTTATCCACATTATATTGCATCTGCCATGCATTTGCCCACTCACCTAATCTATCCAAGTCACTCTGCAGCCTCCTAGCATCCTCCTAGCACATGTTGGTCTGTGTGGGCGGGTGGGACTAGTGTAGATGGGGCATGTTGGTCAGTGTGGGCAGGTGGGACTCGTGTAGATGGGGCATGTTGGTCGGTGTGGGCAGGTGGGACTAGTGTAGATGGGGCATGTTGGTCAGTGTGGGCAGGTGGGACTAGTGTAGATGGGGCATGATGGACGGTGTGGGCAGGTGGGACTAGTGTAGAAGGGGCATGTTGGTCGGTGTGGGCGGGTGGGACTAGTGTAGATGGGGCATGATGGCTGGTGTGGGCAGGTGGGACTAGTGTAGATGGGGCATGTTGGCCGGTGTGGGCAGGTGGGACTAGTGTAGATGGGGCATGTTGGTCTGTGTGGGCAGGTGGGACTAGTGTAGATGGGGCATGTTGGTCAGTGTGGGCAGGTGGGACTAGTGTAGATGGGGCATGATGGACGGTGTGGGCAGGTGGGACTAGTGTAGATGGGGCATGATGGACGGTGTGGGCGGGTGGGACTAGTGTAGATGGGGCATGTTGGTCAGTGTGGGCAGGTGGGTCTAGTGTTGATGGGGCATGTTGGACGGTGTGGGAGGGTGGGACTAGTGTAGATGGGGCATGATGGACGGTGTGGGCGGGTGGGACTAGTGTAGATGGGGCATGATGGACGGTGTGGGCAGGTGGGACTAGTGTAGATGGGGCATGATGGACGGTGTGGGCGGGTGGGACTAGTATAGATGGGGCATGATGGCTATCCACCTCTTGCTATTAAAAGATATTTGATAAATTAAAGCTCATAGTTTTTTGTTTGGGGGAGAGAGAGGGAGGGAGGGAGAGAGGGAGGGATGGAGTGAGGGAGGGAGAGAGGAGGGGAAGAGAGAGGAGGGGGAGAGAGAGGAGGGGGAGAGAGAGGGGGACAGAGAGAGGAGGGGAAAGAGAAGGGGGAGAGCTATTTAATCTTGTTATTAAAAAGATATTTGATACCTCAAAAAGCTACGAGCATTAATTTATAAAATATCTTTTAATAGCAAGAGGTGGAGACTGGGTGTGGACAATGTCGCCCGTCGGGCGGGCTGCTAATTGATAATTGGTGGGATCGCTGAGCCTTGGGGAAGTTGTGGGCTTATGAAGGGCCACATGTGCTCACTGTTTCTTTCAACAAAATGGCCGCCACATGTGCTCACTGTTTCATTCCACAAAATGGCCGCCACATGTGCTCACTGTTTCTTTGTGTCAATGTTTGTCCTTGCTTGCTGGCTCCCCTTCCCTCTCTCTCTCCCCCTCCTCTCTCTCACAATAGGTGCAGGAGGAGGCCATTCGGCCCTTCGAGCCTGTACGCACCGCCATTCAATGTGATCGTGGCTGATCGTTCTCAATCAGTACCCACTCTCTGTGGGTTTTAAATTGGTTTATTTTTTCGGGGTTAAATATAGTTGATGTAAAAAATTATATTGTACTAAACTATATCTCACATTAATAGTATTTTTCATACTATCTAAACACAATCTTTCCCAACTTGGTTCATCAATGATAATATTAAGTTCTGTTTCCCATCTTTGTCTTGATTTTTGAATTCCTATCTTTGGACTAGATTTTTGTAATAATTTATACATTGATGATATTATGGCGAGTCCGAAACTTGTTGGTTGTAGACGAAGTTTATTGCAGCCGCAATACACGAATACAGAGTTAAACAACAAGGTACAGGACAACCAATACAAACTTACTGTCTTCCTTGAAGACTTCGCCGAACTGACTAAATCGGGCGCCAAACGCGCACATGACATCGCTGGCCAATCAGCGATGTCGCTCCCTGGACCAATCCCCATGGTCGCGTTCCCACGTGACCTCGCTGGCCAATCCGAGGGTTCGACGACCCGGACCATTCTCTATGGTCGCTACATGATCCCCCCCAGAACCCGAGGTGCGGAACCTAGCAGGGAGCCGGATTTCGCGACCACAACGAGTACGGAGAGGGACAGCCTGAGCCACAGGAGCCGGAGGTTCCGGACTTGGTGGAACAGCCGGAACGAGAGGTTCTGGAGGAACTACCGGCACGGGGGGTCCTGGAGGAACTGCCGAAACGGGGGGTCCTGGAGGAACTGTCGGAACGGGGGTTTCCGGACTGGGCGGAACTAACGGAGGTCGGCCTCTCCTAGGGGTTTGACCGACCAGGACAGGTTGATCCGGGTCCAAATGGGCAGGTTTGAGCCGGGACACCGAGACGAGTTCACTCTTGCCGCCCATGTCTAAGGTGAAAGTAGCCGTTCCCTTACGTAAAACCCGGAACGGCCCTTGATAGACCCTCTGCAACGGGGCGCGATGGGCATCTTTACGCAAAAAAACAAACTCACAGTCCTTCAGGGCAGACGGTTCATGTACCATGGGACACCCATGACGTGAAGTCGGCACTGGAGCCAGGGAGCCCACTCGTTCCCGGAGAGATGCTAACACTGATGGGACTGTAGGGAGCAGGGCTGAAGGGTCTGGAAACAGATCTCCGGGTACTCGAAGTGTCGAGCCATATACTAGCTCTGCGGACGACGCACCGAGATCTGGCTTAGGAGCCGTCCGGATGCCCAAAAGAACCCAAGGGAGCTGGTCTACCCAGTCCGGGCCTTCAAGCCTTGCACTGAGGGACGCCTTAAGTTGGCGGTGGAACCTTTCTACGAGTCCATTTGCCTGGGGGTGATATGCAGTTGTGGGTTGTAACTTGGACCCGTACAGTTCCGCCAGCGCGGCCCAGAGGGACGAAGTGAACTGTGGCCCTCTGTCAGTTGTAATAACTGCCGGGACCCCGAAACGAGCTACCCAATGAAGGGCCAAAGTCCTAGCACAAGACGCGGACGAAATATCAAACAATGGGAAAGCCTCTGGCCACCGGGTGAACCGATCCACCACCGTGAGGAGGTGGGTGTAGCCCCGGGAGGAAGGCAAAGGCCCGACCAAATCCACGTGGATGTGGAAAAAACGACAAGCCGGGACCTCGAAATCCTGTACGGGGGGCTGGACGTGGCGCTGGACTTTAGCGGTCTGACAGGGCACGCAGGAACGTGCCCACCCCGCTACCTGTTTCCTCAGGCCATGCCAGACAAACCTCGCTGCTACCAAGGCAGAGGTGGAGCGGATGGACGGGTGCGCCAGCCCATGAATGGCATCGAAAACCCGGCGCTGAAGGGAGGGCGGTACTACCGGCCTGGGACGAGGAAGAGAAACATCGCACCATACTTTCGTGCCCTCCGACCCACAAGCTACCTGGGCCAACTTCAATCCCGAAGTGGTGGACTGGTAAGCCGAAACGGTATCCGCTAGGAGCTGTGCCTCCGCGAGCTCCTGGGGATCCACTTCGCAGTCCACCGCCGAAATAGGGGGAAAAGCAGGTCTAGACAGGGCGTCAGCAACGGCATTAAGCTTACCCGCGATATGACGGACATCTGTGGTAAATTCAGAGATAGCAGTCAGGTGCCGCTGCTGGCGGGCCGACCATGGGTCAGACAATTTCAAAAAAGCAAATGTTAATGGCTTGTGGTCCGTAAATGCCACAAATGGGCGGCCCTCGAGGAAATACCTGAAATGACGGACAGCTAAATAGAGAGCTAGAAGCTCTCGGTCAAATGCGCTATATTTCAGCTCGGCCGAATTTAGTTGCCGGCTGAAAAACGCTAAAGGCTGCCAACGGCCACCGACCTGCTGCTCCAGAACCCCGCCCACCGCCACATCAGAGGCGTCAACCGTCAGGGCCGTGGGGGCGGAGGGGCTCGGATGGACCAACATGGTGGCGTCTGCCAAGGCTGCCTTAGCTGCCGTAAAAGCCGACTCTGCGGTCGGGGACCACAACAACTCTACCGGATTACCTGCAAGGCATTGGAAAAGCGGGCGCAGGACTCGCGCCGCTGCCGGAACGAATCTATGGTAGAAATTAACCATGCCTACGAACTCCTGCAGCCCTTTTACTGTGGTGGGCCTGGGGAAAGCCCGGATAGCCTCCACCTTCTCGGGCAAAGGGGCAGCGCCGGCAGGGGTAATTCTGTGCCCTAGAAAATCGAGAGCAGGCAGGCCGAATTGACATTTGGAGGGTTGGATAATGAGCCCGTGGTCTTGGAGCCGCTGGAACACGGTCCGCAAATGGGCCTGGTGTTCCTGCACTGAGGGGCTGGCTACCAGGATGTCGTCTAAATAAATAAACACAAAGGGTAAACCCCGGCCCACGCGGTCCATCAGTCGCTGGAAAGCCTGTGCCGCGTTCTTTAAACCGAAAGGCATACGCAACCATTCAAACAACCCGAACGGAGTAATAGTTGCAGTTTTCTGTATGTCCTCCTGTCGCACCGGAATCTGATGGTATCCTCGCACCAAATCGATTTTGGAAAACACCACCGCTCCTTCCAGTCCAGATGAAAAGTCCTGTAGGTGCGGTATGGGGTAGCGATCAGCCGTGGTGACAGCATTGAGACGCCGATAATCGCCACATGGCCTCCACCCCCCAGATGCCTTGGAGACCATGTGTAACGGCGAGGCCCACGGGCTGTCAGACTGACGGACAATTCCCATTTCCTCCATCTTCCTGAACTCCGCCCTTGCCACCACCAGTTTGTCTGGCGGTAGTCTCCTGGCCCGAGCGAAAACGGGAGGGCCTTCGGTGCGGATGTGATGGACCACACCGTGCTTAGCCGAAGGTGCGTCAAAACGTTGGACGAGCAGCTCTGGGAACTCTGCCAGAATCGCAGCATACGAGTCGGGGGCCGCGACGACGGCCTGGACAGTAGGGCTGGGCGAGGAGGCGATTGCCGGAGCGACGTGCTCGTCTTCAGCAGCGGGTCGGAGGTCGTTACCGCGGACATCAGGAACCAGTGAAAAAGCCCAGAGAAAATCTGCGCCCAGGATCGCTTGTTTGACGTCGGCTATGATGAATGGCCATTCGTACGTGCGGAGGCCTAACACAAGGGACATCTTCCGTGTACCGAAAGTGCGAATTGGGCTGCCATTAACCGCGATGAGGGTGGGACCTGTCTTACCCGATCTGGTTTCGAGGTCGGTCGGCGGCACTATGCTGACGATGGCTCCCGTGTCTACCAAAAATTCTGTGTCCGTGAATTGATCATGGACATAGAGGCGCCGGTTCTGGCCAATCGTAACTGCCCCTATGTACGATCGGCCGAGGCATTTCCCGCGAAGGTACAAGGCAAACGACAGTTGCGGGATTCGTTACCCCATCGTAGGTGATAATAGCACCAGCCGTGCTTGTGCGGATCTTTTTGGCAGGCTTTCGGAGAATTGGCGGGAGACGTGGCGCCATCTTGCCGTCGCTGTGGCGTGGTCACCGATGTCGAGACTTTGTTGATTGAACCACTTGCCTTGTTTTTTGCCGCTATGAGCGCGTCCGCTTTCGCTGCATATGCTTCGGGGTCCTTAAAAGAACAATCCGTAAGCAGCAGTCGGACATCCTCGGGAAGTTTCTCGCGGAATGCCTGTTCAAACATCGGGCACTCGGTATGCTCACCGGCTAGCATCATCATTTCGGCCATGAGGACGGAAGGCAGTTGGTCTCCAAGATCCGGTAGGTGTAGAAGTTTTGCTGCACCACCATGCTTATTCAACCCGAAGGTTCGCAGTAATACCTTCTTCATGGCCTCGTATTTGTCTTCTGCAGGTGAATTTACGATGAACCGCATCACGCGCTTGGTTGTGTCCGGCGATAGCGCGCTGACGAGGTAGAAGTACTTCGTGGATTCGTCCGACACCTTCTTGATATGGAATTGAGCCTCGGCGTGGATAAACCAAGCTTGCGGTGCGTACGTCCAAAATAACGGAAGATGAACGCCTGCCGCGCTTGACTCCGGTGTTACCTGCTCGGTCATCGTCAACGAGGCGTCGGGTTCCTGCTCAGTCGGTGATCGTCCAGATCACGTCCGGGGTCACCAATATGGCGAGTCCGAAACTTGTTGGTTGTAGACGAAGTTTATTGCAGCCGCAATACACGAATACAGAGTTAAACAACAAGGTACAGGACAACCAATACAAACTTACTGTCTTCCTTGAAGACTTCGCCGAACTGACTAAATCGGGCGCCAAACGCGCACATGACATCGCTGGCCAATCAGCGATGTCGCTCCCTGGACCAATCCCCATGGTCGCGTTCCCACGTGACCTCGCTGGCCAATCCGAGGGTTCGACGACCCGGACCATTCTCTATGGTCGCTACAATATAATTATTCCCTTGCCCTGAATCAAGGATTCAATTCCTTTAATCTGAAATAGAGACATTGAATGACCTAACTTTTCCCTTAAAAAAGATTGTAATTGATAACAGAAAAAAATACTATTCCCTGGAATTTGATATTTATTTCTCAATTGAGAAAATGTCAAAAAGTTATTTCCTTCATAGCAATCTCCTATATGTTTAATACCCTTCTGTTCCCAGACTTGTAGTATTTGATTATTCCAAGCAAACGACAATAATCTATTTTTTACTAATGGAGTTTTAGCTGTTAAAATAAATCTTTTATCATTAACTTTAACTGTTTTCAACAATGTATTAATTCAATGTTTTAGCAAAGGTGACTCTTTATCCTTAACTAATAGCTTCGCTTCCCATTTATATATAAATTCTTCTGGACATAACTCTTTTATTTTATCCATTTCAATTTTAACCCATGCTGTTTTTCCACCCTCTTGATAAAAGGATGAAATAAAACTCATTTGTGCTGCCAGATAATAATTTTTAAAATTTGGTAATTGCAGTCCACCTAATTCAAATTTCCATGTTAATTTTTCCAGAGACACTCTTGGCATTTTACCTTTCCAAAGAAAATTCCTCACAATTTTATTCAATTCTTGAAAAAAATTATTTAGCAAAGGTATAGGCAGTGTTTGGAATAAATACTGTATCCTCGGAAAAATATTCATCTTAATACAGTTCACTCTCCCTAGCAACGTAATTGGAAGATTCATCCATTTCTTCAGGTCCTCATCTATTTTTTTTATTAATGGTTTATAATTTAATTTATACAAATTATTTAACTTATTATCTACTTTAACTCCTAAGTACTTAATGCCTTCTTTTTGCCATTTAAACTGACTTTTTCTTTTACATTGGTCATAATTGCCTTCAAAAAGAGGCATTATTTCAGTTTTATCTTTATTAATTTTATATCCTGATACTTTCCCGTATTCTTCCAATCTGAAATATAATTTTCTTAAGGATTCCAATGGTCTAGTAAGACAAATTAGGACATCATCTGCAAATAAAGTAATTTTGTGATCTTCCTGATAAACTTTAAATCCTTTAATGTCTGAATCTGATCTTATTAGTTCTGCCAGAGGTTCAATAGCCAGATTCAAACTCTCTGTCCCAGATTTAAAACTAGCTACATTCCCTGTCCTCATGTATCTTTGCAAACAACTCGTCTGTCTGTCTGTGCTGGCTTTTGCAGTACACATTCTCGGAGGTGTGAATGTAAAACAAGGGACGAAGCTGCCTTCATGTCTGGTTACTCCAATGTGATAATCGCTTCCATTGTGTAGCCCTGAGCTCTGGAATAAAGTGGAGATTTTTAAAAAATATATAGTTTTGGAGAGTTTGAGAAAGGGAGGGAGGGAGGGAGGGAGGGAGGGAGAGAGAGAGAGAGGGAGGGAGAGAGAGGGGGAGAGAGAGAGATTCACCCACGTACAAACAAACTCAAAAAGCTACGAGCTTTAATTTATAGAAACAGAAACATAGAAAATAGGTGCAGGAGTAGGCCATTCGGCCCTTCGAGCCTGTACGCACCGCCATTCAATATGATCATGGCTGATCATCCAGCTCAGTATCCTGTACCTGCCTTCTCTCCATACCCCCTGATCCCTTTAGCCACAAGGGCCACATCCAACTCCCTCTTAAATATAGCCAATGAACTGGCCTCAACTACCTTCTGTGGCAGAGAGTTCCACTGGCAGAGAATTCCAGTGGAATTTATCAAATAAAATAAATTTATCAAAAAGCTACGAGCTTTCATTTATAAAATATCTTTTAATAGCAAGAGGTGGAGAGAGAGGAGGGTGAGAGAGAGAGGGAAGGGGAGAGAGAGGAGAGAGAGAGAGAGATTCACACACACACAAACAAACTCAAAAAGCTACGAGCTTTGATTTATAAATTTATCAAAAAACTGCGAGCTATAATTTATAAATTTATCATTAAGCTACGAGCTTTAAATTATAAACAGGCATGTTGGCCGGTGTGGGCAGGTGGGACTAGTGTAGATGGGGCATGTTGGCCGGTGTGGGCAGGTGGGACTAGTGTAGATGGGGCATGTTGGTCGGTGTGGGCAGGTGGGACTAGTGGAGATGGGGCATGTTGGTCGGTGTGGGCAGGTGGGACTAGTGTAGATGGGGCATGTTGGTCGGTGTGGGCAGGTGGGACTAATGTAGATGGGGCATGTTGGTCGGTGTGGGCAGGTGGGACTAGTGTAGATGGGGCATGTTGGCCGGTGTGGGCAGGTGGGACTAGTGTAGATGGGGCATGTTGGCCGGTGTGGGCAGGTGGGACTAGTGTACATGGGTCATGTTGGTCTGTGTGGGCGGGTGGGACTAGTGTAGATGGGGCATGATGGCTGGTGTGGGCAGGTGGGACTAGTGTAGATGGGGCATGTTGGTCTGTGTGGGCGGTTGGGACTAGCGTAGATTGGGCATGTTGGCCGGTGTGGGCAGGTGGGACTAGTGTAGATGGGGCATGTTGGTCGGTATGGGCAGGTGGGACTAGTGTAGATGGGACATGTTGGTCGGTGTGGGCGGGTGGGACTAGTGTAGATGGGGCATGTTGGTCGTTGTGGGCAGGTGGGACTAGTGTAGATGGGGCATGTTGGTCGGTGTGGGCAGGTGGGACTAGTGTAGGTGGAGCATGTTGGTCTGTGTGGGCAGGTGGGACTAGTGTAGATGGGGCATGTTGGCCGGTGTGGGAAGGTGGGACTAGTGTAGATGGGGCATGTTGGCCGGCGTGGGCAGGTGGGACTTGTGTAGATGGGGCATGTTGGGCGGTGTGGGCAGGTGGGACTAGTGTAGATGGGGCATGTTGGGCGGTGTGGGCAGGTGGGACTAGTGTAGATGGGGCATGTTTGAAACATAGAAAATAGGTGCAGGAGTAGGCCATTCGTCCCTTCGAGCCTGCACCGCCATTCAATATGATCATGGCTGATCATCCAGCTCAGTAGCCTGTACCTGCCTTCTCTCCATACCCCCTGATCCCTTTAGCAAAAAGGGCCACATCTAGCTCTTAAATATAGCCAACGAACTGGCCTCAACTACCTTCTGTGGCAGATAATTCCACAGATTCACCACTCTCTGTGTGAAGAAATGTTTTCTCATCTCGGTCCTAAAAGACTTCCCCCTTATCCTTAAGCTGTGACCCCTGGTTGTAGACTCCCCCAACATCGGGAACAATCTTCCCGCATCTAGCCTCTCCAACCCCTTAAGAATTTTATATGTTTCTATAAGATCCCCCCTCAGTCTTCTAAATTCCAGCGAGTATAAGCCCAGTCTATCCAGTCTTTCCTCATATGAAAGTCCTGCCATCCCAGGGATCAATCTGGTGAACCTTCTCTGTACTCCCTCTAAGGCAAGAAAGTCTTTCCTCAGGTTAGGAGACCAAAACTGCACACAATACTCCAGGTGCGGTCTCACCAAGGCCTTGTACAACTGCAGCAGAACCTCCCTGCTCCTGTACTCAAATCCTCTTGCTATGAATGCCAACATACCATTCACTTTCTTCACTGCCTGCTGCACCTGCATGCTTGCTTTCAATGACTGGTGCACCATGACACCCAGGTCACGTTGCATCTCCCCTTCTCCCAATCGGACGCCATTCAGGTAATACTCTGCTTTCCTGTTCTTGCAGCCAAAGTGGATAACATCACATTTATCCACATTATATTGCATCTGCCATGCATTTGCCCACTCACCTAATCTATCCAAGTCACTCTGCAGCCTCCTAGCATCCTCCTAGCACATGTTGGTCTGTGTGGGCGGGTGGGACTAGTGTAGATGGGGCATGTTGGTCGGTGTGGGCAGGTGGGACTAGTGTAGATGGGGTATGTTGGTCAGTGTAGGCAGGTGGGACTAGTGTAGATGGGGCATGATGGACGGTGTGGGCAGGTGGGACTAGTGTAGATGGGGCATGTTGGTCGGTGTGGGCGGGTGGGACTAGTGTAGATGGGGCATGATGGCTGGTGTGGGCAGGTGGGACTAGTGTAGATGGGGCATGTTGGCCGGTGTGGGCAGGTGGGACTAGTGTAGATGGGGCATGTTGGTCGGTGTGGGCAGGTGGGACTAGTGTAGATGGGGCATGTTGGCCGGTGTGGGCAGGTGGGACTAGTGTAGATGGGGCATGTTGGTCGGTGTGGGCAGGTGGGACTAGTGTAGATGGGGCATGTTGGTCTGTGTGGGCGGGTGGGACTAGTGTAGATGGGACATGTTGGTCAGTGTGGGTGGGTGGGACTTGTGTAGATGGGGCATGTTGGTCAGTGTGGGCAGGTGGGACAAGTGTAGATGGGGCATGATGGACGGTGTGGGCGGGTGGGACTAGTGTAGATGGGGCATGATGGACGGTGTGGGCGGGTGGGACTAGTATAGATGGGGCATGATGGCTATCCACCTCTTGCTGTTAAAAGATATTTTATAAATTAAAGCTCATAGTTTTTTGTTTAGGGGAGAGGGAGGGAGGGAGGGAGAGAGGGAGGGATGGAGTGAGGGAAGGAGAGAGGAGGGGAAGAGAGAGGAGGGGGAGAGAGAGGAGGGGGAGAGAAAGGGGGAGAGAGAGAGGAGGGGAAAGAGAAGGGGGAGAGCTATTTAATCTTGTTATTAAAAAGATATTTTATACCTCAAAAAGCTACGAGCTTTAATTTATAAAATATCTTTTAATAGCAAGAGGTGGAGACTGGGTTTGGACAATGTTGCCCGTCGGGCGGGCTGCTAATTGATAATTGGTGGGATCGCTGAGCCTTCGGGAAGTTGTGGGCTTATGAAGGGCCACATGTGCTCACTGTTTCATTCAACAAAATGGCCGCCACATGTGCTCACTGTTTCTTTGTGTCAATGTTTGTCCTTGCTTGCTGGCTCCCCTTCCCTCTCTCTCTCCCCCTCCTCTCTCTCACAATAGGTGCAGGAGGAGGCCATTCGGCCCTTCGAGCCTGTACGCACCGCCATTCAATGTGATCGCGGCTGATCGTTCTCAATCAGTACCCACTCTCTGTGGGTTTTAAATTGGTTAATTTTTTCGGGGTTAAATATAGTTGATGTAAAAAATTATATTGTACTGAACTATATCTCACATTAATAGTATTTTTCATACTATCTAAACACAATCTTTCCCAACTTGGTTCATCAATGATAATATTAAGATCTGTTTCCCATCTTTGTCTTGATTTTTGAATTCCTATCTTTGGACTAGATTTTTGTAATAATTTATACATTGATGATATAATTTTTTTTATTCCCTTGCCCTGAATCAAGGATTCAATTCCTTTAATCTGAAATAGAGACATTGAATGACCTAACTTTTCCCTTAAAAAAGATTGTAATTGATAATAGAAAAAAATACTATTCCCTGGAATTTGATATTTATTTCTCAATTGAGAAAATGTCAAAAAGTTATTTCCTTCATAGCAATCTCCTATATGTTTAATACCCTTCTGTTCCCAGACTTGTAGTATTTGATTATTCCAAGCAAACGGCAATAATCTATTTTTTACTAATGGAGTTTTAGCTGTTAAAACAAATCTTTTATCATTAACTTTAACAGTTTTCAACAATGTATTAATTAAATGTTTTAGCAAAGGTGACTCTTTATCCTTAACTAATAGCTTCGCTTCCCATTTATATATAAATTCTTCTGGACATAACTCTTTTATTTTATCCATTTCAATTTTAACCCATGCTGTTTTTCCACCCTCTTGATAAAAGGATGAAATAAAACTCATTTGTGCTGCCAGATAATAATTTTTAAAATTTGGTAATTGCAGTCCACCTAATTCAAATTTCCATGTTAATTTTTCCAGAGACACTCTTGGCATTTTACCTTTCCAAAGAAAATTCCTCACAATTTTGTTCAATTCTTGAAAAAATTTGTTTAGCAAAGGTATAGGCAGTGTTTGGAATAAATACTGTATCCTCGGAAAAATATTCATCTTAATACAGTTCACTCTCCCTAGCAATGTAATTGGAAGATTCATCCATTTCTTCAGGTCCTCTTCTACTTTTTTTATTAATGGTTTATAATTTAATTTATACAAATTATTTAACTTATTATCTACTTTAACTCCTAAGTACTTAATGCCTTCTTTTTGCCATTCAAACTGACTTTCTCTTTTATATTGGTCGTAATTGCCTTCAAAAAGAGGCATTATTTCAGTTTTATCTTTATTAATTTTATATCCTGATACTTTCCCGTATTCTTCCAATCTGAAATATAATTTTCTTAAGGATTCCAATGGTCTAGGAAGACAAATTAGGACATCATCTGCAAATAAAGTAATTTTGTGATCTTCCTGATTAACTTTAAATCCTTTAATGTCTGAATCTGATCTTATTAGTTCTGCCAGAGGTTCAATAGCCAGATTCAAACTCTCTGTCCCAGATTTAAATCTAGCTGCATTCCCTGTCCTCATGTATCTTTGCAAACAACTCGTCTGTCTGTCTGTGCTGGCTTTTGCAGTACACATTCTCGGAGGTGTGAATGTAAAACAAGGGCCGATGCTGCCTTCATGTCTGGTTACTCCAATGTGATAATCGCTTCCATTGTGTATCCCTGAGCTCTGGAATAAAGTGGAGATTTTTAAAAAATATATAGTTTTGGAGAGTTTGAGAAAGGGGGGGGGTGGAGGGAGGGAGGGAGGGAGGGAGGGAGAGAGAGAGAGAGAGGGAGGGAGGGAGGGAGGGAGAGAGAGGGAGGGAGGGTGAGATGGGGAGGGAGGGAGAGAGAGGGAGAGAGAGAGAGATTCACCCACGTACAAACAAACTCAAAAAGCTACGAGCTTTAATTTATAGAAACAGAAACATAGAAAATAGGTGCAGGAGTAGGCCATTCGGCCCCTCGAGCCTATACGCACCGCCATTCAATATGATCATGGCTGATCATCCAGCTCAGTATCCTGTACCTGCCTTCTCTCCATACCCCCTGATCCCTTTAGCCACAAGGGCCACATCCAACTCCCTCTTAAATATAGCCAATGAACTGGCCTCAACTACCTTCTGTGGCAGAGAGTTCCACTGGCAGAGAATTCCAGTGGAATTTATCAAATAAAATAAATTTATCAAAACGCTACGAGCTTTCATTTATAAAATATCTTTTAATAGCAAGAGGTGGAGAGAGAGGAGGGGGAGAGAGAGAGGGAAGGGAAGAGAGAGGAGAGAGAGAGAGAGAGATTCACACACACATAAACAAACTCAAAAAGCTACGAGCTTTGATTTATAAATTTATCAAAAAACTGCGAGCTATAATTTATAAATTTATCAATAAGCTACGAGTTTTAAATTATAAACAGGCATGTTGGCCGATGTGGGCAGGTGGGACTAGTGTAGATGGGGCATGTTGGCCGGTGTGGGCAGGTGGGACTAGTGTAGATGGGGCATGTTGGTCGGTGTGGGCAGGTGGGACTAGTGGAGATGGGGCATGTTGGTCGGTGTGGGCAGGTGGGACTAGTGTAGATGGGGCATGTTGGTCGGTGTGGGCAGGTGGGACTAGTGTAGATGGGGCATGTTGGTCGGTGTGGGCAGGTGGGACTAGTGTAGATGGGGCATGTTGGCCGGTGTGGGCAGGTGGGACTAGTGTAGATGGGGCATGTTCGCCGGTGTGGGCAGGTGGGACTAGTGTAGATGGGTCATGTTGGTCTGTGTGGGCGGGTGGGACTAGTGTAGATGGGGCATGATGGCTGGTGTGGGCAGGTGGGACTAGTGTAGATGGGGCATGTTGGTCTGTGTGGGCGGTTGGGACTAGTGTAGATGGGGAATGTTGGCCGGTGTGGGAAGGTGGGACTAGTGTAGATGGGGCATGTTGGTCGGTGTGGGCAGGTGGGACTAGTGTAGATGGGGCATGTTGGTCTGTGTGGGCAGGTGGGACTAGTGTAGATGGGGCATGTTGGCCGGTGTGGGAAGGTGGGACTAGTGTAGATGGGGCATGTTGGCCGGTGTGGGCAGGTGGGACTTGTGTAGATGGGGCATGTTGGGCGGTGTGGGCAGGTGGGACTAGTTTAGATGGGGCATGTTGGGCGGTGTGGGCAGGTGGGACTAGTGTAGATGGGGCATGTTAGAAACAGAAAATAGGTGCAGGAGTAGGCCATTCGGCCCTTCGAGCCTGCACCGCCATTCAATATGATCATGGCTGATCATCCAGCTCAGTAGCCTGTACCTGCCTTCTCTCCATACCCCCTGATCCCTTTAGCAAAAAGGGCCACATCTAACTCTTAAATATAGCCAATGAACTGGCCTCAACTACCTTCTGTGGCAGAGAATTCCACAGATTCACCACTCTCTGTGTGAAGAAATGTTTTCTCATCTCGGTCCTAAAAGACTTCCCCCTTATCCTTAAGCTGTGACCCCTGGTTGTAGACTCCCCCAACATCGGGAACAATCTTCCCGCATCTAGCCTCTCCAACCCCTTAAGAATTTTATATGTTTCTATAAGATCCCCCCTCAGTCTTCTAAATTCCAGCGAGTATAAGCCCAGTCTATCCAGTCTTTCCTCATATGAAAGTCCCGCCATCCCAGGGATCAATCTGGTGAACCTTCTCTGTACTCCCTCTAAGGCAAGAAAGTCTTTCCTCAGGTTAGGAGACAAAAACTGCACACAATACTCCAGGTGCGGTCTCACCAAGGCCTTTTACAACTGCAGCAGAACCTCCCTGCTCCTATACTCAAATCCTCTTGCTATGAATGCCAACATACCATTCACTTTCTTCACTGCCTGCTGCACCTGCATGCTTGCTTTCAATGACTGGTGCACCATGAGACCCAGGTCACGTTGCATCTCCCCTTCTCCCAATCGGTCACCATTCAGGTAATACTCTGCTTTCCTGTTCTTGCCGCCAAAGTGGATAACATCACATTTATCCACATTATATTGCATCTGCCATGCATTTGCCCACTCACCTAATCTATCCAAGTCACTCTGCAGCCTCCTAGCATCCTCCTAGCACATGTTGGTCTGTGTGGGCGGGTGGGACTAGTGTAGATGGGGCATGTTAGTCTGTGTGGGCGGGTGGGACTAGTGTAGATGGGGCATGTTGGTCAGTGTGGGCAGGTGGGACTAGTGTAGATGGGGCATGTTGGACGGTGTGGGCGGGTGGGACTAGTGTAGATGGGGCATGTTGGTCAGTGTGGGCGGGTGGGACTAGTGTAGATGGGGCATGTTGGTCAGTGTGGGCGGGTGGAACTAGTGTAGATGGGGCATGTTGGTCAGTGTGGGCAGGTGGGACTAGTGTAGATGGGGCATGTTGGACGGTGTGGGCAGGTGGGACTAGTGTAGATGGGGCATGTTGGTCAGTGTGGGCGGGTGGGACTAGTGTAGATGGGGCATGTTGGACGGTGTGGGCAGGTGGGACTAGTGTAGATGGGGCATGTTGGTCGGTGTGGGCGGGTGGGACTGGTGTAGATGGGGCATGTTGGTCAGTGTGGGCAGGTGGGACTAGTGTAGATGGGGCATGTTGGACGGTGTGGGCAGGTGGGACTAGTGTAGATGGGGCATGTTGGTCAGTGTGGGAGGGTGCGACTGGTGTAGATGGGGCATGTTGGTCAGTGTGGGCAGTTGGGACTAGTGTAGATGGGCCATGTTGGACGGTGTGGGCAGGTGGGACTAGTGTAGATGGGGCATGTTGGTCGGTGTGGGCGGGTGGGACTGGTGTAGATGGGGCATGTTGGTCAGTGTGGGCAGGTGGAACAAGTGTAGATGGGGCATGTTGGATGGTGTGTGCAGGTGGGACTAGTGTAGATGGGGCATGTTGGCCGGTGTGGGCGGGTGGGACTAGTGTAGATGGGGCATGTTGGTCAGTGTGGGCGGGTGGGACTGGTGTAGATGGGGCATGTTGGACGGTGTGGGCAGGTGGGACTAGTGTAGATGGGGCATGTTGGTCAGTGTGGGAGGTGGGACTAGTGTAGATGGGGCATGTTGGACGGTGTGGGCAGGTGGGATTAGTGCAAAGGAGACCATATCTGGAACACCGCATGCAATAGAAGGGTTTAGATGAGGTGCATGTGAACATCAGCCTCACTTGGAAGGGCTATTGAAGTGTGAGGGAACGGGGTAGAGAGACATCCCATGGTGGCTCGCCGTTTTAACCGCACTTCGCAAGAAAGGCCTTGGAGAGAGAGGTGATGGCGAGGAGGAGGAGTGTTGGGGAAAAGAGAGAGACAGATAGGGATTACAGTGATGAAAGGAAGAGATAGCGGAGAAGACGAAAGAAGAGATGGAGCGAGAGTTAAGTAACAAAGGGAGAGTGGGAACATGAAAAGAGAGCGGAGTTCAGATCGCGTGGGTTGGCAAAACGGAGTGAGCGAAGGGTCAGATAGTTAGAAAGAAACGGAGGGATAAATGCAATGGGAGTGAGAAGGAGGGGGGGGTTAGGAGAGAGAGGTTGACAGAGAGATGGCGGAGCCGAGAGTAAGAATAGAGATGGTAGGAGAGAGTGATAGTTCATAGAGAGCGACAGCAGTAAGGATGGAGGGAGAGAGAAAGGGAGGAGGGAGAGAGACAGAGAGGAGGGAGAGAGAAAGGGAGGAGGGAGATGTGCCGCATCATTCGCTGTTATATTTGGGTTTCGGACAATTCTGAAGCCACAATGTTTCTGTTCTCTGAGTGTCGAGAGTCTTTGGGTCGTTCCTGCTCAGAGGTGGCGAAGGCAGAGAATGTTATTGGCCCGGCGCAAAATCAGACCCACTGCAGGCAAGCAAGGAGTGAATGGTTACAAGCCTCGCCGGGAGTGTGGGGGTGAGGTTGCAGTCAGTTAAGCCGCGATCATATTGAGTGGTGAAACAGAGTACAGGGGCCATTTTAGTCCGAGGTGATCTGTTGCCCTAGTTCCTCAACCAGTGGACAAACGTCGCCCAGTCCACCTTCAAACTGGGCATCAGAAGCCCTGAGAGGGTCCCTATTTTTTACTAATGGAGTTTTAGCTGTTAAAACAAATCTTTTATCATTAACTTTAACAGTTTTCAACAATGTATTAATTAAATGTTTTAGCAAAGGTGACTCTTTATCCTTAACTAATAGCTTCGCTTCCCATTTATATATAAATTCTTCTGGACATAACTCTTTTATTTTATCCATTTCAATTTTAACCCATGCTGTTTTTCCACCCTCTTGATAAAAGGATGAAATAAAACTCATTTGTGCTGCCAGATAATAATTTTTAAAATTTGGTAATTGCAGTCCACCTAATTCAAATTTCCATGTTAATTTTTCCAGAGACACTCTTGGCATTTTACCTTTCCAAAGAAAATTCCTCACAATTTTGTTCAATTCTTGAAAAAATTTATTTAGCAAAGGTATAGGCAGTGTTTGGAATAAATACTGTATCCTCGGAAAAATATTCATCTTAATACAGTTCACTCTCCCTAGCAATGTAATTGGAAGATTCATCCATTTCTTCAGGTCCTTATCTATTTTTTTTATTAATGGTTTATAATTTAATTTATACAAATTATTTAACTTATTATCTACTTTAACTCCTAAGTACTTAATGCCTTCTTTTTGCCATTTAAACTGACTTTCTCTTTTACATTGGTCGTAATTGCCTTCAAAAAGAGGCATTATTTCAGTTTTATCTTTATTAATTTTATATCCTGATACTTTCCCGTATTCTTCCAATCTGAAATATAATTTTCTTAAGGATTCCAATGGTCTAGTAAGACAAATTAGGACATCATCTGCAAATAAAGTAATTTTGTGATCTTCCTGATTAACTTTAAATCCTTTAATGTCTGAATCTGATCTTATTAGTTCTGCCAGAGGTTCAATAGCCAGATTCAAACTCTCTGTCCCAGATTTAAAACTAGCTACATTCCCTGTCCTCATGTATCTTTGCAAACAACTCGTCTGTCTGTCTGTGCTGGCTTTTGCAGTACACATTCTCGGAGGTGTGAATGTAAAACAAGGGCCGAAGCTGCCTTCATGTCTGGTTACTCCAATGTGATAATCGCTTCCATTGTGTAGCCGTGAGCTCTGGAATAAAGTGGAGATTTAAAAAATATATATAGTTTTGGAGAGTTTGAGAAAGGGAGGGAGGGAGGGAGGGAGGGAGAGAGAGAGAGAGAGGGAGGGAGGGTGAGATGGGGAGGGAGGGAGAGAGAGGGGGAGAGAGAGAGATTCACCCACGTACAAACAAACTCAAAAAGCTACGAGCTTTAATTTATAGAAACAGAAACAGAGAAAATAGGTGCAGGAGTAGGCCATTCGGCCCTTCGAGCCTGTACGCACCGCCATTCAATATGATCATGGCTGATAAATTAAAGCTCGTAGCTTTTTGATAAATTTATAAATTAAAGCTCGCAGCTTTTTGATAAATTTATAAATTAAAGCACGTAGCTTTTTGAGCTTCCCTCTCTCTCTCCCCCTCCTCTCTCTCCACCTCTTGCTATTAAAAGATATTTTATCAATGAAAGCTCGTAGCTTTTTGATAAATTTAAAAATTAAAGCTCGTAGCTTTTTGATAAACTAAAAAAATTAAAGCTCGTAGCTTTTTGATAAATTTATAAATTAAAGCTCGTAGCTTTTCGATAACTTTATAAATTAAAGCTCGTAGCTTTTTGATAAATTTAAAAATTAAAGCTCGTAGCTTTTCGTTAACTTTATAAATTAAAGCTAGTAGCTTTTTGATAAATTTATAAATTTAAAGCTCGTGGCTTTTTGATAAATTTAAAAATTAAAGCTCGTAGCTTTTTGATAAATTTATAAATTAAAGCTCGTAGCTTTTTGATAAATTAATTTTATTTGATAAATTCCACTGGAATTTCTCTGCCAGTGGAACTCTCTGCCATAGAAGGTAGTTGAGGCCAGTTCATTGGCTATATTTAAGAGGGAGTTGGATGTGGCCCTTGTGGCTAAAGGGATCAAGGGGTATGGAGAGAAGGCAGGTACAGGATACTGAGCTGGATGATCAGCCATGATCATATTGAATGGCGGTGCGTACAGGCTCGAAGGGCCGAATGGCCTACTCCTGCACCTATTTTCTATGTTTCTGTTTCTATAAATTAAAGCTCGTAGCTTTTTGAGTTTGTTTGTACGTGGGTGAATCTCTCTTTTTCCCCCTCTCTCTCCCTCCCTCCCCATCTCACCCTCCCTCCCTCTCTCTCTCTCCCTCCCTCCCTCCCTTTCTCAAACTCTCCAAAACTATATATTTTTTTTAAATCTCCACTTTATTCCAGAGCTCAGGGCTACACAATAGAAGCGATTATCACATTGGAGTAACCAGACATGAAGGCAGCTTCGGCCCTTGTTTTACATTCACACCTCCGAGAATGTGTTCTGCAAAAGCCAGCACAGACAGACAGACGAGTTGTTTGCAAAGATACATGAGGACAGGGAATGTAGCTAGTTTTAAATCTGTGACAGAGAGTTTGAATCTGGCTATTGAACCTCTGGCAGAACTAATAAGATCAGATTCAGACATTAAAGGATTTAAAGTTAATCAGGAAGATCACAAAATTACTTTATTTGCAGATGGTGTCCTAATTTGTCTTACTAGACCATTGGAATCCTTAAGAAAATTATATTTCAGATTGGAAGAATACGGGAAAGTATCAGGATATAAAATTAATAAAGATAAAACTGAAATAATGCCTCTTTTTGAAGGCAATTATGACCAATGTAAAAGAGAAAGTCAGTTTAAATGGCAAAAAGAAGGCATTAAGTACTTAGGAGTTAAAGTAGATAATAAGTTAAATAATTTGTATAAATTAAATTATAAACCATTAATAAAAAAAATAGATGAGGACCTGAAGAAATGGATGAATCTTCCAATTACATTGCTAGGGAGAGTGAACTGTATTAAGATGAATATTTTTCCGAGGATACAGTATTTATTCCAAACACTGCCTATACCTTTGCCAAATAATTTTTTTCAAGAATTGAACAAAATTGTGAGGAATTTTCTTTGGAAAGGTAAAATGCCAAGAGTGTCTCTGGAAAAATTAACATGGAAATTTGAATTAGGTGGACTGCAATTACCAAATTTTAAAAATTATTATCTGGCAGCACAAATGAGTTTTATTTCATCCTTTTATCAAGAGGGTGGTAAAACAGCATGGGTTAAAATTGAAATGGATAAAATAAAAGAGTTATGTCCAGAAGAATTTATATATAAATGGGAAGCGAAGCTATTAGTTAAGGATAAAGAGTCACCTTTGCTAAAACATTTAATTAATACATTGTTGAAAACTGTTAAAGTTAATGATAAAAGATTTGTTTTAACAGCTAAAACTCCATTAGTAAAAAATAGATTATTGCCGTTTGCTTGGAATAATCAAATACTACAAGTCTGGGAACAGAAGGGTATTAAACATATAGGAGATTGCTATGAAGGAAATAACTTTTTGACATTTTCTCAATTGAGAAATAAATATCAAATTCCAGGGAATAGTATTTTTTTCTATTATCAATTACAATCTTTTTTAAGGGAAAAGTTAGGTCATTCAATGTCTCTATTTCAGATTAAAGGAATTGAATCCTTGATTCAGGGCAAGGGAATAAAAAAAATTATATCATCAATGTATAAAATTATTACAAAAAATCTAGTCCAAAGATAGGGAATTCAAAAAATCAAGATAAAGATGGGAAACAGATATTAATATTATCATTGATGAACCAAGTTGGGAAAGATTGTGTTTAGATAGTATGAAAAAATACTATTAATGTGAGATATAGTTTAGTACAATATAATTTTTTACATCAACTATATTTATCCCCGAAAAAAATTAACCAATTTAAAACCCACATAAGAGTGGGTACTGATTGACGAACGATCAGGCCGCGATCACATTGAATGGGCGGTGCATACAGGCTCGAAGGGCCGAATGGCCTCCTCCTGCACCTATTGTGAGAGAGAGGAGGGGGGAGAGTGAGAGGGAAGGGGGAGCCAGCAAGCAAGGACAAACATTGACACAAAGAAACAGTGAGCACATGTGGCGGCCATTATGTTGAAAAGAAACAGTGAGCACATGTGGCCCTTCATAAGCCCACAACTTCCCCAAGTCTCAGCGATCCCACCAATTATCAATTAGCAGCCCGCCCGACGGGCGACATTGTCCACACCGAGTTCTCCACCTCTTGCTATTAAAAGATATTTTTATCAATTAAAGCTCGTAGCTTTTTGATGTATCAAATATCTTTTTAATAACAAGATTAAATAGCTCTCCCCCTTCTCTTTCCCCTCCCTCTCTCTCTCCCCCTTTCTCTCCCCCTCCTCTCTCCCCTCCCCTCTCTCCCCCTCCTCTCTCTTCCCCTCCTCTCTCCCCTCCCTCACCCCCATCCCTCCCTCTCTCCCTCCCTCCCTCTCTCTCCCCCAAACAAAAAACTATGAGCTTTAATTTATAAAATATCTTTTAATAGCAAGAGGGTGGATAGCCATCATGCCCCATCTACACTAGTCCCACCCCGCCCCACATCGTCTATCATGCCCCATCTACTACACTAGTCCCACCCGCCCCACACTGACCAACATGCCCCATCTACACTAGTCCCAACATGCCCCATCTACACTAGTTCCACCTGCCCACACTGACCAACATGCCCCATCTACACTAGTCCCACCTGCCCACACCGTCCAACATGGCCCATCTACACTAGTCCCCACCTGCCCACACTGACCAACATGCCCCATCTACACCAGTCCCACCCTCCCACACTGACCAACATGCCCCATCTACACTAGTCCCACCTGCCCACACCGTCCAACATGCCCCATCTACACTATTCCCACCTGCCCACACTGACCAACATGCCCCATCTACACCAGTCCCACCCGCCCACACCGACCAACATGCCCCATCTACACTAGTCCCACCTGCCCACACCGTCCAACATGCCCCATCTACACTAGTCCCACCCGCCCACACTGACCAACATGCCCCATCTATAATAGTCCCACCCGCCCACACCGTCCAACATGCCCCATCTATACTAGTCCCACCTGCCCACACTGACCAACATGCCCCATCTACACTAGTCCCACCCGCCCACACTGACCAACATGCCCCATCTACACTAGTCCCACCCGCCCACACTGACCAACATGCCCCATCTACACTAGTCCCACCCGCCCACACCGTCCAACATGCCCCATCTACACTAGTCCCACCTGCCCCACACTGACCAACATGCCCCATCTACACTAGTCCCACCCGCCCGCACAGACCAACATGCCCCATCTACACTAGTCCCCACCCGCCCACACAGACCAACATGTGCTAGGAGGATGCTAGGAGGCTGCAGAGTGACTTGGATAGATTAGGTGAGTGGGCAAATGCATGGCAGATGCAATATAATGTGGATAAATGTGATGTTATCCACTTTGGCGGCAATAACAGGAAAGCAGAGTATTACCTGAATGGTGACCGATTGGGAGAAGGGGAGTAGTGTAGATGGGGCATGTTGGTCTGTGTGGGCAGGTGGGACTAGTGTAGATGGGGCATGTTGGCCGGTGTGGGCAGGTGGGACTAGTGTAGATGGGGCATGTTGTTCTGTGTGGGCAGGTGGGACTAGTGTAGATGGGGCATGTTGGCCGGTGTGGGAAGGTGGGACTAGTGTAGATGGGGCATGTTGGTCGGTGTGGGCAGGTGGGACTAGTGTAGATGGGGCATGTTGGGCGGTGTGGGCAGGTGGGACTAGTGTAGATGGGGCATGTTAGAAACATAGAAAATAGGTGCAGGAGTAGGCCATTCGGCCCTTCGAGCCTGCACCGCCATTCAATATGATCATGGCTGATCATCCAGCTCAGTAGCCTGTACCTGCCTTCTCTCCATACCCCCTGATCCCTTTAGCAAAAAGGGCCACATCTAACTCCCTCTTAAATATAGCCAATGAACTGGCCTCAACTACCTTCTGTGGCAGAGAATTCCACAGATTCACCACTCTCTGTGTGAAGAAATGTTTTCTCATCTCGGTCCTAAAAGACTTCCCCCTTATCCTTAAGCTGTGACCCCTGGTTCTGGACTCCCCCAACATCGGGAACAATCTTCCCGCATCTAGCCTCTCCAACCCCTTAAGAATTTTATATGTTTCTATAAGATCCCCCCTCAGTCTTCTAAATTCCAGTGAGTATAAGCCCAGTCTATCCAGTCTTTCCTCATAAGAAAGTCCTGCCATCCCAGGGATCAATCTGGTGAACCTTCTCTGTACTCCCTCTAAGGCAAGAAAGTCTTTCCTCAGGTTAGGAGACCAAAACTGCACACAATACTCCAGGTGCGGTCTCACCAAGGCCTTGTACAACTGCAGCAGAACCTCCCTGCTCCTATACTCAAATCCTCTTGCTATGAATGCCAACATACCATTCACTTTCTTCACTGCCTGCTGCACCTGCATGCTTGCTTTCAATGACTGGTGCACCATGACACCCAGGTCACGTTGCATCTCCCCTTCTCCCAATCGGTCACCATTCAGGTAATACTCTGCTTTCCTGTTCTTGCCGCCAAAGTGGATAACATCACATTTATCCACATTATATTGCATCTGCCATGCATTTGCCCACTCGCCTAATCTATCCAAGTCACTCTGCAGCCTCCTAGCATCCTCCTAGCACATGTTGGTCTGTGTGGGCGGGTGGGACTAGTGTAGATGGGGCATGTTGGTCAGTGTGGGCGGGTGGGACTAGTGTAGATGGGGCATGTTGTTCAGTGTGGGCAGGTGGGACTAGTGTAGATGGGGCATGTTGGTCAGTGTGGGACTAGTGTAGATGGGGCATGTTGGTCTGTGTGGGCGGGAGGGACTAGTGTAGATGGGGCATGTTGGCCGGTGTGGTCAGGTGGGACTAGTGTAGATGGGGCATGTTGGTCGCTGTGGGCAGGTGGGACTAGTGTAGATGGGGCATGTTGGTCGGTGTGGGCAGGTGAGACTAGTGTAGATGGGGCATGTTGGACGGTGTGGGCAGGTGGGACTAGTGTAGATGGGGCATGTTGGCCGGTGTGGGCAGGTGGGGACTAGTGTAGATGGGGCATGTTGGTCAGTGTGGGCAGGTGGGACTAGTGTAGATGGGGCATGTTGGTCAGTGTGGGCAGGTGGGACTAGTGTAGATGGGGCATGTTGGTCAGTGTGGGCGGGTGGGACTAGTGTAGATGGGGCATGTTGGTCAGTGTGGGCAGGTGGGACTAGTGTAGATGGGGCATGTTGGTCGGTGTGGGCGGGTGGGACTAGTGTACATGGGGCATGTTGGCCGGTGTGGGCAGGTGGGACTAGTGTAGATGGGGCATGTTGGACGGTGTGGGCAGGTGGGACTAGTGTAGATGGGGCATGTTGGTCAGTGTGGGCAGGTGGGACTAGTGTAGATGGGGCATGTTGGTCTGTGTGGGCAGGTGGGACTAGTGTAGATGGGGCATGTTGGTCGGTGTGGGCAGGTGGGACTAGTGTAGATGGGGCATGTTGGTCAGTGTGGGCAGGTGGGACTAGTGTAGATGGGGCATGTTGGTCGGTGTGGGACTAGTGTAGATGGGGCATGTTGGTCTGTGTGGGCGGGAGGGACTAGTGTAGATGGGGCATGTTGGCCGGTGTGGGCAGGTGGGACTAGTGTAGATGGGGCATGTTGGTCGCTGTGGGCAGGTGGGACTAGTGTAGATGGGGCATGTTGGTCAGTGTGGGCAGGTGGGACTAGTGTAGATGAGGCATGTTGGACGGTGTGGGCAGGTGGGACTAGTGTAGATGGGGCATGTTGACCAGTGTGGGCAGGTGGGACTAGTGTAGATGGGGCATGTTGGTCAGTGTGGGCAGGTGGGACTAGTGTAGATGGGGCATGTTGGTCAGTGTGGGCGGGTGGGACTAGTGTAGATGGGGCATGTTGGTCAGTGTTGGCAGGTGGGACTAGTGTAGATGGGGCATGTTGGTCGGTGTGGGCGGGTGGGACTAGTGTAGATGGGGCATGTTGGCCGGTGTGGGCAGGTGGGACTAGTGTAGATGGGGCATGTTGGACGGTGTGGGCAGGTGGGACTAGTGTAGATGGGGCATGTTGGTCAGTGTGGGCAGGTGGGACTAGTGTAGATGGGGCATGTTGGTCTGTGTGGGCAGGTGGGACTAGTGTAGATGGGGCATGTTGGTCGGTGTGGACAGGTGGGACTAGTGTAGATGGGGCATGTTGGTCAGTGTGGGAGGTGGGACTAGTGTAGATGGGGCATGTTGGACGGTGTGGGCAGGTGGGATTAGTGCAAAGGAGACCATATCTGGAACACCGCATGCAATAGAAGGGTTTAGATGAGGTGCATGTGAACATCAGCCTCACTTGGAAGGGCTATTGAAGTGTGAGGGAACGGGGTAGAGAGACATCCCATGGTGGCTCGCCGTTTTAACCGCACTTCGCAAGAAAGGCCTTGGAGAGAGAGGTGATGGCGAGGAGGAGGAGTGTTGGGGAAAAGAGAGAGACAGATAGGGATTACAGTGATGAAAGGAAGAGATAGCGGAGAAGACGAAAGAAGAGATGGAGCGAGAGTTAAGTAACAAAGGGAGAGTGGGAACATGAAAAGAGAGCGGAGTTCAGATCGCGTGGGTTGGCAAAACGGAGCGAGCGAAGGGTCAGATAGTTAGAAAGAAACGGAGGGATAAATGCAATGGGAGTGAGAAGGAGGGGGGGGGGGTTAGGAGAGAGAGGTTGTCAGAGAGATGGCGGAGCCGAGAGTAAGAATAGAGATGGTAGGAGAGAGTGATAGTTCATAGAGAGCGACAGCAGTAAGGATGGAGGGAGAGAGAAAGGGAGGAGGGAGAGAGACAGAGAGGAGGGAGAGAGAAAGGGAGGAGGGAGAGAGAAAGGGAGGAGGGGGATGTGCCGCATCATTCGCTGTTATATTTGGGTTTCGGACAATTCTGAAGCCACAATATTTCTGTTCTCTGAGTGTCGAGAGTCTTTGGGTCATTCCTGCTCAGAGGTGACGAAGGCAGAGAATGTTATTGTCCCGGCGCAAAATCAGACCCACTGCAGGCAAGCAAGGAGTGAATGGTTACCAGCCTCGCCGGTAGTGTGGAGGTGAGTTTGCAGTCAGTTAAGCCGCGATCATATTGAGCGGTGAAACAGAGTACAGGGGCCATTTTAGTCCGAGGTGATCTGTTGCCCTAGTTCCTCAACCAGTGGACAAACGTCGCCCAGTCCACCTTCAAACTGGGCACCAGAAGCCCTGAGAGGGTCCCTGGAATTTGGGATTGCCTTAGTGAGTTAAGCGGATTGAATGAAATCAGACAAACAACATGAGGCGGAGAGTTGGACCTGATGGAGTTTGAAACAATATCCCCTTTGCTGGAACAATGCCGCTCCCAATTTCCATCCCTCAGTATCGCCACCATTCCCAGTCTTTGGAGTTTCTCAATCAATTCCCTGAATAAATCACGTCCTGTCTCAGCAGGGATTTCACTTGGCTGATGTCATCTGTTTGCGAATCATTTCAAAATCTCTATTTTTAAACTCTGCTAAAACTTTACAGTCCCAGTGGTACGGAAAATGGTATAAAATCTCCGGGAATGTTCTGCCCCAGCATTTCATTCCGAGAGATTACCGGTAGCTCACGGGGACACGTCGCTGGGTAGAGAAAATGGGGCACCATTATTGGGAATATTACGCCGTGCAGAAAATCTTGTACGTGATCATTGCTGCCGTTGGAGTCCCTGGTAAGTGAGCAGAACAATTCATGTTTTATAACTCCGTCCGTTAACCGGTGTTGACCTGGTTCTGATGATGTTACAATATTCCCAACTGATGATCGTTGTACAAGAATATGTGAAGTGTATCAATCCTCTCAGTGAAATATTTTTGAATTAACGCTGTGATTTTTCTTATTTTCAGACAGCCGAAACAAACCCTCTTTTTCTCCCACTGCCGGGACCCACTAGAATGTTGTTCTTGCCTTCAGTGGGACCTTGCCCAGAGTTGTCCCAGTGCTCAGGACAGGCAGCTCTCCGGGACGGTGTGACTGGGAGGGGTTTATATTGTGAAGTTTACTGTGTCTGAGTTATTGATCAGAGTGAACACCCGCTCCTGTGGACACGTCTCACTGTGGAGTCTGTCACAGTCGGATTCCACCCGCCTGTTGGTCAATAATTGGATCAATCTCCCGAACCAGTGGCCGCGGATCTACCGGCGTGTGTTGTTACCGAACTGAACTCACTGTGGAATGAATCCATTAACGGAGCCACACTGCTGCCGGATCCTAAGTTGTCCCTGCCTTCCCTCTGGAACCCTCCTCGTCCCCATCAGATGCCGAGTTCCCAGAGCCCTGGTTAAACGCGGCAGGTCACGGTTAAGTCTGTGAAACCGGCCCCATCAGAGACTGTGAGCGGGGTTAACTGTAGACAGGACCATTCCGCCTATTGTAGCGGGCGGCTGCTCGTTCCCTCCCCGCCCTTTACCCCGCCCGTCGCCTTATCTCCTCTCCCCTGAAGCGGGCAGGTCGGGCACAGTCGGAGCCGGGACTAACATTGTTAAACCTGCAGCCGCGCACCGACTCCAACACTCCTGATCTCCAGCTGAAAGTGGAGCCGGTGTTCAGCCCCGGAGACCGTGTTCAGTGATGCCCAGTGTCCGCTCCCCTTCTCTTTCCGCAGTGAATTTAGTGGCGATTGTGATCCTGTCCCGGGGAAAGTGCGGCCTCTCCACCTGCACCACTCGCTACCTGGTGGCCATGGCAGCGGCCGATCTACTCACCCTGATCACCGAGGTCATTTTCACTTGGATCCGATACCATTACTTTTATTGGAGTTTCCTGTCCATCACCCCTGTGTGCAGTGTTAACCTTGTACTGAGGTCTGCAGCTACAGACTGTTCTGTCTGGTTCACCGTCACTTTCACCTTTGATCGCTTTGTCGCCATTTGTTGCCAGAAGCTGAAAACAAAATATTGCACCGGGAAAACTGCGGCTGCGGTTCTCGCAACAGCCGGCGTTCTGCTGTGTCTGAAAAACGTTCCCCGCTACTTCACACAGGAACCCTGGAGAATCATCGACAATGTCCCGTGGTTCTGTGACATGGTGGACAGTTATTACACTGACCCCGGGTGGGTGGCATTTGACTGGTTCGACACGGTTTTAACTCCGCTCCTCCCTTTCGCTGTGATCCTGCTGCTCAACGCTCTGACAGTCCGGCACATTTTAGTGGCCAGTCGGGTCCGTCAGGGGCTGAGGGGTGAGAGCAAGGGGGAGAAGCGCAGTGACCCGGAGATGGAGAGCAGGAGGAGGTCTGTGGTTTTACTCTTCACCATCTCCGGCAGCTTCATCCTCCTGTGGCTGACGTATGTTGTATACTTCTTCTATTATCAGATCACAGGGATTGGAAATGATATGAATGATTCTGAATGGATCTTTGAGTTCGTCGCGTTTTTGCTGAGGAATCTCAGCTGCTGCACCAACACATTTATTTACGTGGCGACCCAGTCCAAGTTCAGGGAGCAGGTGAAGAGCGCGGTGAAATATCCGCTCACCTCAGCGCTGCGGCTCATTAATAAACCCGCGCCCTGAGCGCATCCCAGAGGGCGGCCGCAGTCTCTCGGCTCCGGGCTCCGGCTCCTCACATTCACCGCCGCATCTTCCAGCTGTCAGTCCCGGGCGGATGATCCCATCGCCGGCCCCGCTCCGGGACCCCCAGCCCCTCACATTCACCCAATCGCCCCGTCTCCTCCGGTCTGGGGAGCGTCTCTCTCTCTCTCTCTCTCTCTCTCTCTCTCTCTCTCTCTCTCTCTCTCTCTCTCTCTCTCTCTCTCTCTCTCTCTCTCTCTCTCTCTCTCTCTCTCTCT